>NC_060279.1:47155453-47259491 GCF_021613505.1 Equus quagga | reverse complement strand
CGCGCCGGCTCCTCAGGGAAGGGGCGGTGGGAGGCGCCGCCCCGCCCATCGCCCCTCCCCACGGCCCGCGGGAGCCCGCGGGCCCTCCGACCCCGCCCGGGGAGGCTCCGCTCCGAGCGCTCCTCCGGGGGCGCGCCCGCCCGGCCGGCCCGCACTCTAGGGCCGCGGGCGGCGCCGCTCCACGCAGCTCCCCGGCCGCCGCGCCCGAGACGGGGAGCCGGCGGCCGCCCTCAGGCCGCACGCGCGTCCCCGCCGAGCGTGTGAGCTGCGGGCGCCGGCTCCGTCACGCGCGCGCCCGCGCAGGTGCGCGCGCCCGCGGAGCTCGGGGTTCGGAGGGGCTGCGGGGGTGTCCGCGATCAGCTGCGGGCTTGGCGGCTCGGACGGGGGCCGCGTTGCTGGCGACGGCAGGTTCCCCGAGGCGGACGTTTGCGTGTCCCCCAGCGTCTGCCGTGAAGCAGGAGGACGAGGAGCGGGCCGCCGCCAGCACCTGCCCGGCGCTCTCCGAGGCCGGCCCGCTGCCGGCCTTCTGCTCCGGGAGCTCAGTGCCCTGGAGGGTTTTTTTGGCAAATGCGGAAAAACTACGTATTTATCAAGGATCAAAGCATTGCTCTGCCTTTTTTTTCTTACTGAGAGAATAACGCGGCCATAAATGCGGAAAACACACAAAAAAACTTTCAGAATTTTAGTTCGTTCTGTCGTTAGTGCTTTACTATAAATCAGTATTAAAAGTTTTCTCGGAATGCAGTTTGCTCTATACTGAAAATTACAGAGCCAGGAAAATGAGTAGTGGTATTTTTTACGCTATTCACACTGACAAATTAGACAAAAATAAAGCACTGTATAGAAATAGGGTTCTTTTGACGACTTTAAATTTATTTTAAAAGTTCAAAGGAGAAAAATGGAAAGCCAAAGTAAATATTAGGAAGTTTCCGTGAAGATTTTGTGAAACACTCTTCCAGAAATCTCTCCATGCGCATCTCAGTGTCAAGATAGTCTTTTATTCTTCTTTTACATGTTATTCAGTCTTTTAAAATACTTTTTCAGATATCTAAGAAGACATTAAATACCAATATGTAAGACCAAAACAAAAGTATTCAAAATTAGCAATAGTACATGCTGTAATTAACGTTTGTTATATTTGAGTGCTCATTTCTTTAGGCAAACCTCAAGAACTACTAAAATATTGGCAAAATGATCAAATGAGTTAATATACATAAATGCACTTTGTGAAACGTGAGCTGAAGGGCAGGACATTGCTGTCGTGGGTCTGCACAGGGCACGGGGTGGGCAGCCCGGGAGGCTCCGGGTCGTTCAGTGGGTCTGGACTGAGTGTCTGTGTGTCCTTGCAGAACTGAGCTGAGTGCTTTAGAGAAGACAAATAAGCAGCCACGGTCTTTGACTGCCTTCCATGAATTTACCGTCTGCTTAGGGAGGGAAAAATATGTAAATATTTACAGTCATCCTGCAGTTCATTCAATTAATTCAACAAATACGTCTTGAGCAAGTATTATGTACTTACTGTATCTGGGGAGACAGCAATGAACAATACTGTTGAGGTCCCTGCCTTTATGGATCTTACCTTCTAGTGGGTAAGGTGTATAAGGTCAGACAGTGGTTAAGTGCTGTGAAGAAAAAGAAAGCCAGCTAAAGGGATAGTGACCGTGTGCTATTTTTAGGTGGGCTAATCAGGGAAGGCTGCTCTGAGGAAGTGATATTTGAGCAGGCACTTAAATGAAGCAGTGGGCCATGACCATCTAGGGAATGATCCACCAGGCAGAGGGAATAGTAAGCGCAAAGGCCCTGAGGCAGGAATATACTTTGTGTGCAAGATGATAAGATAATGTAATTGAGTCTTGAATGTGTAGCATGGTATAGATTTCCTCAAAAATCATCCCATCTAAAGCAAAACAGTAGGGAATTTTACATACACAAAAGGTATTCACTTTCCAAAAAAAATCTGCAGTGTTTTTTGTCTCAAAGTAATCTATTACTTTGCATCTACAGACATAGACTATGCTAATTTCAATAATAAATTTTGATTATTCAGTCTTTTCATTCTGCTATAAAACACATTTATTACAGTCTTCAAAGCCATCTGCATTAAATTGCTGAGCCAAAAAACCCAGCTATCACAAACCAAGACATTTTCCCACATAATGTAATGTCCTCTTCATTCTCAATATTCTTGTTCTTAGGGGAAAAATGTTGAGCTGATGGTCTCAACTTGAAAGGTTTACTGAAACCCCAAGATTCTGTGGAGTAAAAATTGAGTAGAGAAATGAGAAGAAAGCAAGTTACCAAGAACCAGGCAAATTTAAATATGATTTCATTGATTTATTAATTTGAAGAAAACAGAAGAAGAATCGCACATACATACTACTACATAGTATTATTAATGTCATTATAATTAAATCTTAGACAGCATGTGATTATATTACTCCGCTTCAGAGTTAACAAGAACAATGAATAATAGTCATATAGTTATTAGTAGCTTCAGTATTCAGGTTATGAAGCATTTGCTCCGGGTGTTAGTAATCGTTGACTTAGGCCACACTTACAAACTTTCCCTCTTTTGCACAAAATATACATCATTGTACCATGTTTTTTGTCCTACATGAATACAAAGAAGATTCCAAGGAGAGGAATCGTTTTTCAATGAGACTTCAAAATAATAGGCAATATGGAAACCTGTGTCTTGTTCTGGACAGTCAAAATTTCTTCCATTCCTGTTTTAGAAACAAAATTGCTCTAATGGTATGCCATTGTGGGATCTCTGGAGTGAGTGTGCGTGTGTGTATGTGTGTGTAAGAGCTTTATAGTATACTTTATATACTACAAAAGTCACCCATTTTAAGCATACAATTTAATGATTTTTTAGTAAATTTACATAGTTATGCAACCACTGCCACAATCCAATTTTGGAATATTTCCAACCCCCAAAAGATCTCTAGGGCCCATTTGCAGTCAATCCGTTTTCCCAACCCCAGCCCCAGGCAACTGCTCATCTACTTTCTATCTCTATAGATTTGCCTTTTCTGGATAATCTCTGCTTTGAGTGGGGTTTCTATAGAGTTTGACCCTGGTGGCTGGCTGCTAAAGCCCCCACAGAGAATTGCCTGCCTAGCCTAACGACAACGAAAACAAAGCCACTGCCATAACGGGTGCATTTTCTCATAGTTTTTGACCAATCTGTAAAAAGTCCAAACATTTTTCAGATTCAAGTTTCCACGAACCTATTAAGGCAGCTCCTTCCCCCATCTTTCCCGCAGTCAGAGAAGTAGCATCCTTGGACGCGAGCATGCGGAACAGGAGACAGTCCCTGGGCAGCCGCGCTCTGGAGAGAGCCCAGAGGCTCAGCTGAGGTCCAACACCCAAAGAACTCTCTGATTTTATCGTTTCTTTTTAACTCATCAGTGCACCCAAGCAGAGACTCGATTTCTAAAGGTCAAAGGCTCACTCCAGAATATTCCCTTGCTAGAACCTGCACAACTTGAAATTCTGTCAGGACCTTTCCCTCAAAAAAGATTTGTTTGGTGTGATGGTTACTTTCATGTATCAACTTGACGGGTCATGGGGTGCCCAGGTTAAGCATTATTTCTGGGCGTTTGAATTAGTGGTCTCAGTAAAATAAATTGCCCTCCCCAAGGTGGGTGGGTCTTATCCTATAGGTCAAGGGCCAGAATAGAACAAAGGCAGAGGAGCAAGGAGCTCGCCCCTTTGTTCCTGCCTCGCTGACTGAGCTGGGACATCTCATCTCATCTTCTCCAGCCCTCAAACTGGGATTGACACCATTGGCGTCCCAGGTTCCCAGGCCTTCAGATTCAGACTTATTGTGCTGCTGGCTTTACTGGGTCTCCAACTTGCAGACAGCAGATCGGGGGACTTCTTGCTCTCCCGTAATTGTGTGAGCCAATTCCTCATAATAAATCCCCATATAAATCTCTCTCTATGGATATATATTATATATAGTGAATCCAAATAAATCGTATGTATATACTTCTGGTTCTGTTTTTCTGGAGAACCGTGACTAATACAGAAAATTGGTGTTGAGAAGTGGCTGTGCTGCTGTCACCCCTACTAAAAGTGCAGAAGTGGCTTTGGAACTGGGTGATGAGTAGAGACTGGAGGAGTTTGGAGGTGCATGCTAGAAAAAGCCTACAATACCATGAACGAACATTTAAAGGTAATTCTGGCGAGTGCTCAGAAAAAAAAGAGAGCTGTAGAGAAAGCCTCAGTCTTCTTAAGAATACCTGAGTAGTCACGAATAGTACGTTGATAGAAATATGATAGTAAAGGCCATTCTGATGTGGTCTCAGACGGAAATGAGGAACATGTTATTGGAAACTGGAGGAAAGGCGATCCGTGTTATAAAGTGGCAAAGAACTTGGCTGAATTGTGTTCGTGTTCTAATGTTTTGCAGAAGGTAGAACTTGCAAGCAATGAAATTGGAGGGGGGCCGCCCCGTGGCCCAGTGGTTAAGTTCGCACGCTCTGCTTCGGTGGCCCGGGGTTTCACTGGTTTGGATCCTGGGCGTGGACATGGCACCGCTCATCAGACCATGTTGGGGAGGTGTCCCACATGCCACAACTAGAAGGATCCACAAGTGAAAAAATATACAGCTATGTACTGGGGGGATTTGGGGAGGAAAAGCGGAAAAAAAAAAAAAGATTAGCAAGAGTTGAAATGGAATATTTAATTGAAGCCATTTCTAAAAAGAGTGTTGAAGGTGTGGCTTGGCTCCTCCTGGCTGCTTATAGTAGAATTCAAGAAGAGGGAAATTACTTAAAGACGGAACTATTAAGCAAAAAGGAGGTAGAACTTAATGATTTGGAAAATTCTCAGCCTATCCTTATTGCAAAGAATGAGAACACTAAGGATATGGCCAAGCCACCGCTGGGTCACTGGGAAACAAGCATGGGTATGAACCACAGGTAATCAGTCACCCCAGGCGGAAACTTGCTAGCTTGACCCGAGGGAGTGGGAGATGGGAAGGAATGAAGGAAGGCTGTTAGACTTTTGGGATTTTACAGGATGAGACCATAGAGCTATTTGGCTGAGACTGTGCACAATTCTTCAAGACAAGGGTAGTATAACCACAAAAGCGATTCAGAGATCATCAGGCCTTCCTTCTTGGTTTCAGAAGAGGGGACCATTGCCTTTCTTCCAACAGGCCAGACAGCCTCCACCCAGAGCCGTAGGGGCAGGGCTGCCTAGAGCTGTGGGGATGGGGCTTCCTGGCAGAGCCCTGGGGGCTGACTCCTGCCTAGTGGGGCTGCTGGGGGCAGTACCTCCACCCCAGCGGGGCTGGGACTGCCACCCCAGTGGGTTAGGATGTTGGGATTTCTGCCCCCGTGGGCCTAGAGGGCAGCGCATGGAGCCAAAGAGAATTATTCTGGAGGCTTAAGATCTCTTGGAGTTTGCCTTGCTAGGGTTCGGATTTGCTTGGGCCCCATCACCCCTCCCTTGTTCCCTGTTTCTCGGAGTGTCTGTCCTATGCTTGTCCCACCATGGTATTTTGGAAGCACATAACTCTTTCGGCTTCACAGGTTCACAGCTGGAGAGGAATTAACCTCAGGATGAATCATCACGTCCCACCCACACCTGATTCAGATGCTGTTTAGATGAGACTTTGGACTTCAGACTTGAGCATTGGTGCTGGAGTGAGTTAAGGCTTTTGGGATTTGGGGAATGGAGTGAGGGTGTTTTGTAGGTGAGAAGGACATGAATTGAGGGGTCCAGGGGCAGAATGTTGTGGATTGAATGTCTGAGTCCTCTCAGAATTCATGTGTTGAAACCCTTCCCCACAACGTGATGGCATAGGAGGTGGGGCCTTGGGAGGTGATTAGACTTAGATGAGGTTGTGAGGGGGGAGCTCTTATGAATGGGATTGGTGCCCTTCTAAGAGTCATGAGAGAGCTCGTTCCCTCTCTCTGCCCTCCACCCTACGAGGGCACAGTGGACAGTCAGCAGCATGCAACTGGAAGAGAGTCTGCACCAGAACCTGACCACGCTGGCACCCTGACCTTGGACTTCCAGCCTCCAGAACCGTGAGAAATAAATTTCTGTCGTTTATAAGCCACCCCGTCAGTGGTGTTCTGCTATAGCAGCCCGAACTAAGACGCTTGGTCGTGAAAGAAGGTTCCAAGCCCCTGGAGTAGCCCACTTTACTGCTGTTCTCATTCTGCTCTGAGTCGCCCTCTGCTTTATGTCTATCAGACGTGCCTGATCTTCCCCCCAACAAAAGTGTTCCTCCCCCGCTCAGACCACCCCCAAACCTTCCCTATGTGACCTCCAGAACACGTCTCAGGCCATTCACTCCGCTCTACTCCCACCCCATCCGCGAGCCCTGGCTACCCCACTTCTTGCCCAGGCTAAGGCTTCCACAATTCCTTTCCAAGTGTTGGCCTCAGAGGTCCACACTTCAACCCCCTCCATCTCGTGGCACCCAGAGTGGACTTTTAAAAATACAAATTTGACTATCTCCTTAAAGTGCATAATAAAATCAAACTCTAGATTTTTTCTGCCAAAACCCATTTCTCTCACTGTCTTCTGCATCTCAGTAAATGGTGACTTTGTTCTTCAAAGTCAAAGCTGCTCAGGCTAAAATCCTTGCTGTTACCCCTAATGTTTTTCTTTCCTTCCCGCTGCACGTCCATTCCACCATGGACGCTGCATGCTCCACCATCTGACTATAGCATCCTGCTATCCAGGAAACACACCAGCACCTCTCCATCCAAATCACTATTGTTTCTTGCTGAGATTATTCAAACAGCCTACAAACTGGTCTGTCTGCTCCCACCCACGCTTCCCTTCAGTCTGTTCCCATCCCAGGAGCAATGGGATCCTTTGCAAAGGTAGGCCAAACGGTGTTCCACCTCTGCCCCAGATTTTCTGATGGCTCTGCATCTCTCAGAGATCCTTACATCCACAAGGACCTACCTGATCTGACCCGCTCTCCTCTCTAGTCTTGTGTCCTACTGCCCGAGCCCTGTGCTCCAGCCACACTGGTCCGCTGTTGCAGGACTCCGGCATGCTCACAAGGCAGGGGCCATGCACGTGCTGTCTTAGGCTGGAGCCCACTTCTCTCAGTTTTCTCTGTGGCTCCCTCACTTTCTTCAGGTCTCTGTTCCAGTGTTGCTGCCCGAGCGAAGCCTGCCCTGATTGCCCGCTTCTGCGACAATGCTCCTTCCCCTCAGAGGGCTTTCTTGTTCGGCTTTACCACTTGTTTGCAGCCCCGAGATTTATTTGTCCGTTCTTCTGTTGTCCGCCCTCCCCACTATAATGTGAGCTCCATGGCAGCCGGGGCTTGGTTTGTGAGGCAGATGGACTCTAAGGTGGCCCCCCATGATCCCTGCTCCCTGGTTTTTGTTTGTCTTTGTGAAATTCCCTCTCCTTCAGTGTGGGCGGAACGTGTGACTTGTTTCTAACCAACAGAATGTGGCAAAGCAATGGGGTGGCATTCCCATGATGGCGTTGCATAACACAGGACTCCGTGCTGCTGGCAGACTCACTCTCCGGCTCCTGCTGCCCCTGATGAAGCCGCCTGCCTGAGGGCAGCCTCTCAGAGGGAACCCGGGGCCTCTGACCAACAGCCAGTGAAAGCTGAACCTCTCAGTCCTATTGCCGCAGGGAAACGAATTCTGCCAACAACTGGAGTGAGCTTGCAGGCAGCTCCAGAGCCTCCAGAGGAGAAGGCAGCCCTGCTGGCAGGTTGGCGCAGCTGGCAAGACCCTGAGGGCAGGAACTTGGCTAGGCGCTGACCAGACCCGACCCACTGACACTGGGAGATGATCAGTGTCTGTTGTCTTAAGCTGCTAAACTCATGGTAGTTTGTTACTCAGCAATAGAAAACGCGTATAGTTTGTTTAGTTCCTTGCTCAATCCCAAGCGCTTAGAACAGGATCCAGTATTGACTAGGTGCTCAATAAGCATTTGTTGAATGTATGTATTATTATGGAAAAGCAAAACAGAACAAACCAAGTGGACGACAGTGTTACAGTATGCAACCAGTCCTGAGTGTGTCCGTGTGTGCATCCGTCTTTGTTTGGTGGAGGTGAAAACATACTCTGGAAGGGCACAGAGGCTGGCGGGGGCTGGGGAGGGATCCAGAGAATTAGAAATCCGTGAAGCAGGGGGCAGTCATCTTATCTCGTACCCTCCTGAACTGTTTGGAATGTTTATTTACTCTGTAAATGTGTTAAACACATACATGCACAGAGCATACACACAACCAAACAAAACAGCCCCCGTGACTTCAAATTTTAAGTTTCCAAAATAAGATCACTTCCTCGGCACTTACTCGTTCACTCAGCACTCAGCCTTCCCATCCAAGCAACATCCTAGTCTATTGTTCATTTCCACCTCATACCCTCCAGCATGTTTCATGGCAGGCATCGTCAACAGCAGAATTGCCACAGACAGAATTAAGTACGCATTGAACTTGCACATCGTGCTTTGACTGCTCACAAAGAGGCAGTAAGGCAAACTTGGTTTGCAGACGTGCAAGCCAAGCCACAAGGGCCTTTTCTAAAGTAAAATGCAAGACAGAGGATGCTGAGCTTTTCCCTTATTGCTATTGTGTGTCCAGCCTAAAAGTCATTTCATTCAAGAAAAATTCGAATAGTTTAAGTTACAATTACCCTGGAGTTTTAGGATGGTCCTATAGGGTTTGACAAGTGTGGGCAGAATAAGGAGGGGACAATTTCCGTCTTTGTTTGGTGGAGGTGAAAAAAACCAAGTGAAAATTTGCAGGCTGAGTACAAACAGGAGGACCCATTACACAGCGAGGAAAACTAAGAGAGTAAAGCATAGAGCTCCAGGAGGCCACACGCCATGTGCCGCAACTAGAAGCTGCGAAGGTCACCACTTACAAAACTCCTGTGACATCATGCTAGTGGAACAGTTTCAAATTTGTAGCCCCTGATCTGTTTTGAAACTAACCTATATAACAAATTTAAGATATACTGAAAGTCATTTCTCCCAGGGCTCAGGAGAACGCTTGAGACGGAGTTCTTCGCTCTCAGGAATTAGTGAGGGACTGTGACCGCAGCAGCATTAGATTATTGACCTTGTTCAGAGTTCTAAAACTGGACCTGAAAACACACAACCATAATGAATGTTCAGTGATTAATCAGCATCTGTGAATTGATGCTAAAATACAGTGAGTTACAAGATATCATTTCATGCTAGCTTCTTAAATTGTAATTAGTTTTGTGTGAGTGTGTATAAGTGTGTGTGTGTTTGTGTGCAAAACATTTCAATTTCTCCTAGGTGACACTAAGGCTACAGCGGCTCGATCAATCTGTTTAACCTACACATCTTGCCAATGTGGCTACAAGGTCATGACTGAATCTTAGGAAGATCAAAAGCTATGCTCAGCCTCTTGGCCAAAATAACGTCTTTCCCAAGAAACATCTGAGTACCTAACTAATTGATGTCTTTGCCATTCATTCGTATGTATATACATTTATTCATTCATTCCACCAACATTTAACACTGTGGTACAAAGAGGCATAAGTCAGGGGCCTTGCTCACGGTCCAATGGTCCATGGGTGTGTGGATGTGTTTTCTATCAATATATGTCATTGTAGCCAATCTTTTTTCAGTTGGCTGGAATGCAAGCACCTGGAGGACAGGCCTAAGGGATGCGTAACTCGAATGGGGCCCCTGGGAGCCCCTGGGGCAGTGTCCTGGTGACACATCCTTGCACTCCCAAGTGGTGAGAAGGAGGAAAGAAGAATGCTCAGGAAGACTCTAGCTCAACATATTTCAAAGAACAGAAGTTGCACGTCCCCCATCCCTACTTCTAAGAGTCTGTGGACACACGTGGTAACTACTTCTGTTCTAAAACTGTTCAAATCCATTTCACATTGTGATCAGGCAGTCGAGAAAATTAGACTCCAGTGGGATGTTATTTTCATCTATAGTATTATATGACCCATAGCTCATTTTCCCAAATCACTGTGAATTAAATATCTTACTACCAAATATGAGAGACCTCAAAATAATGTTCACTTACCTTTAGCTCTTTTATAGCCATTTCAACTCATGAAATATGAAAGAAGCAAGAGGAAGTGGAAAGTGAGTAAGAAAGTTGCTTGAAACGTCTCTGTGGAGTTGAATAAGCTTTCGTGTCATACCGCATAATGGCTTCCAGGGATGGAGAGGGAGGATGAAGAATTTGCTTATTAAAAGTCACACACACATTTGGAAAAGTCTCGACTTGAAGCATACATTAAAATTAAGTACCTCTTTTGCATTTCTCAGATTGACAAAGATTAAACAGTGTGATACCCAGTGTTGGTGAGAGTATTGGAGAAGCAAGTTTTGTTCATTGCGTGTGGAAGTGTGAAGAGGAGCAATAGCTTTGGAGGATTATTTTGGTCCTGTTTATCAAATTACCAATGTGTAGGTCCTTTGACCTAACGTATTAGCCTGCTCAGCTGCCATAAGAGAACACCACGGACTGGAGGTTTAAACATCTGACAGTTACTTTCCCACAGTTCTAGAGGCTGGAAATCCAAGATCAAGGTGCCATCGGGGTTGGTTTCTGATGAGAACTCTCTTCCTGGCTTGTAGATGGCATCTTTTCCCTATGTCCTTACATGTGCACACAGAGAGAGATCTCTGGTATCTCTTCCACTTCTTATAAGGACACTAATCTTATTGAATTAGGGCCCCACCCTTATGACCTCATTTAACCTTACCTCCCTAAATGCCCTGTCTCCAAATACAGTCACATCAGAGGCTAGGGCTTCAAATATGAATTGGGGAGGGTGTCACAGTATAACCAGCACACTCAGTTTCAGAAATTTATCCTACATATGTGTTTGCATATGTGCACAAAGATCTTTAAATAAGAATGTTTAATGTTGCATTGTCTACATTGTGGTCTAGAAGTAGCTAGAACTGTAAACAACCTGAGCATCCATCAAGAGGGGGCTAGTAAACAAAGAAAGGTACGTTCAGCCAATAAAATATTACTATTCAACTGTTAAAGTGAATGAGCCAGGGCCAGCCCTGGTTGCCTAGTGGTTAAGTTCAGCGTGTTCCGCTTGAGCGGCCCGGGTTTGGTCCCTGGCATGGACCTACACCACTCGTCTGTCAATGGCCATGCTGAGATGGCAGCTCACATGCAAGAAGAGGAAGATTGGCAACAGATGTCAGCTCAGAGAGAATCTTCCAATATATGATCCAATTTCTGTGAAAAAAAAAAAAAAAAGCCTAAGCGCCAATATTTTCTGGAACGATTTAACAGGAAACCATTGGCAATTACCTCTGAGGAAGGGACTTGGAGCACAAGGAGGAAGAATTTGTTCCTCGTACCCTTCTGTACTGTTTGCACTTTGCCCACCCTCTCTGCTGGTGGAGGTATGCTACTTTTCTTTTTTAATCGAGGTAAAATTCACGTAGAAAAACAATCACGATTTTAACCATCGGAAGGCCTACGTTCAGTGGCACTCAGCGTGCTCACAATGTTGTGCAACCATCACCTCTGTCTAGTTCCAGACATTTTCATCTCCCCAACGGGCACTCACTACCTGCTCTCCACTCCTTTAGACTCTGGCAACCACTGATCTGCTTTCCGTCTCTATGGATATGTCAAAAATGGAATCATTAAATACGTGGCCTTTGTGTCTGGCCTGTTTTACTTGCAGTAATGTTTTCAAGGTTCATCCGTGTTGTAGCATGTATCCATACTTCATTCCTTTTTACGGCTCAATCATATTTCATTGTATGAATATACTATACTTAGTTTTCCCATTCATCCCTTAATGGACATTTGGGTTGTTTCTACCTTTTGGCTATTGAATAGTGCCTCTGGGAACATTCGTGTGCAAGCTTTTATTTGAATACCCGTTTTCAGTTCTTTTGGGTACATACCTGGGAGTGGAATTGTTGAGTCATATGGTAATTCTATGCTCAATGTTTTGAGAATGAATATTCCTTTTTATTGTGTTTAAATATTTAATTACATGCCATAAATGAGTCTGTATAGGAGAGGATCCTGAAAGATTTTTAGTACAGTCTCTCTTTGACAATGGACAGTATTTATCTTAACTAAAGCAGTAATTTGGGTTTAACAATATATTTTGTCTTAGGGCCTATTAGATGTCTTATACAAAATGGACACTCCAATGTTCTTGCTATTGAATTGAACTGAGACAGTATATCTCAAAAGGATACAAGCATCCTTTTGAAAACACTAATATCTTTAGACAAGATACAATGCAATAAATAGTAATTATTCTAATTCAGAGATATTGTTTGTTTATTTGTTTACTCAAAAAATAACTATTGATGGCTTCATATCCATTAAAATGGTTATGATCAAAACATAGAAAATAGCAAGTGTTGACAAGGATGTGGAGAAATTGTAACCCTTATGCACTGTTGGTGGGAATGTAAAATGTTGCAGCTGTTAAGGAAAACAATATAGCAGTTCCTCAAAATTTTTAAATTAGAACTACTATATGATACAGCAATTCCACTTCTGAGTATATACCCCAAAGAGTTGAAATCAGAGACTTGAGCACGTACATATATATACTCATGTTTATAGCCGCATTATTCACAATAGCCAAGGGGTGGAAGCAACCCAAGTGGCCATCAACAGATGAATGGATAAACAAAATATGATATATATACATGTATACACACACAATGGAATATTATTCAGCCTTAAAAAGGAAGGAAACTCTGATACATGTGATGACATAGATGAGCCTTGAAGACATAATGCTAAGTGAAATAAGCCACTCGGAAAACAATAAATAGCATGTGATTCCACTTATATGAGGTACCTAGAGTAGTCAGATTCATAGAGATGGAAAGTAGAATGGTGGTTGCCAGGGGTTGGGATCGGGGGCAGTTAATGTTTAATGGGTACAGAATTTCGGTTGGGGAGATTGAAAAACATTCTGGAGATGGATGGATGGTGACGGTTGCACAAGAATGTGAATGTTCTTAATGCCACTGAACTGTACACTTAAAAAAGGTTAAAATGGTAAATTTATATTATGTATATTTTACCACAAAAAAGGAAAGGAGCACACACACACACACACACAAGTAAATAAACTAATTATTGAGCTCCTACTACAGATACTGAGAACATAGTAGTGAGCAAAACATAGTCCCTGCCTTTCTAGAGCTCAGGTCTAGTGGGAGAGACAGGCTGTAAAAAATAAAAGTTTAATACACACACACACTCTTAGATACATATACATATGTATCTTTATAAAAACATATATATTGGGCTGGCCTGGTGGTGCAGCGGTTAAATGCGCATGTCCTGCTTCGCCAGCCTGGGCTTCACCGGTTCGGATCCCCAGTGCGGACACGGCACCACTTGATAAGCCATGCTGTGGCAGCTGTCCCACATATAAAGTAGAGGAAGATGGGCACGGATGTTAGCTCAGGGCCAGTCTTCCTCAGCGAAAGAGAAGGATTGGCAGCAGATGTTAGCTCAGGGCTAATCTTCCCCCCCCAAAAAAAAAAAAATTAGTCCCCAGACCTGTCCAAAGAATCATCGAGGTGGTCCCCCTGAACAGATGCAGAAACGGAAGCACAGCTTGGATAAGCAAGGCCCTGTACGTTTTACACCTGCTGTCTCTTCCAGATGAGAATATTGTTTGTCAAACCAGAGTGTACTGCTCTGCATTCCCAGAATCTCGTTCCATCTCATTCCTGTTAGAAAAGAACTTATCCGTAGGCTTTCCAGCTGCAGTTGCACATGCAGTTCAGCGAGTATTCCCATGCACACATTCATGGATTGGATCTCAAAAGTTAGCCTTGAAGTTGGTTGTTTAGACCTCAGAACACAGCAGCAATTTTTAGTTTTAGCCTGAAAGATTTCCTCTTGAATTTGCTTCCCATATATTTGACATTGCCTTTCTGTGGCAAGTGTGGGCATGCCATCATATTTTCCCACTAGTATTTTTTAATAGCTTTTTTTCAGTTCAAAAAGCTGTATTGTTCTGATCCTAAGTAGATCTAAATATAATTTAATCTATCATCAAATTAATTTCTACTAAATAGAGATTTGGATTGATAAGCAATTTTTGATATCTCCAGAAGGAAATTAGTTTGATAAATGGAAATGAGAATTATCATCTATCTAAGGGAAGAAATCTAAGATATTCACTCTGCACACTGACTAACACATTGACCAGCACTGCTCCATGAGTGTGGCCAATGTACAAAACTCTTACACACCCAGGATGTGAATTTATGAACTTAGGGATCTTACACCTCCCCCCCCAACACACACACTTAATTTTCCCCCTGAAACATAACCCCAGCATGTCTTGTGTTGCTTTGAGTTCCCCTAGAAGCAGGCACCGAGCCAAGGTGTCAAGAGCAAGCAGTTTAGGTGGGAGGTGATCCCAGGAAACACCAGCCGGGAAAGGGGAGTCAGACGAGGAAGGGAGGGCAGCAAAAAGCGTTTGTTTTCAAACAGGGTATTACTGCGAGTAATCAGAAATCAGTCCTGCTGGAGAACTCGGGGTCCTCAGGGTTACCCTGTCCAGGGGCAGGAGTGCTGGGTATTTGTACACCTCCTCCTATCAGTCAGCGATGGAGGGGTCAGGAGGGAGGAGGTTTCATCCTTTCCTTGCACTTATGACCTGTCATCCTGGGGCAAAGGGAGACCTGGGGGCCAAAGAAAGTCCTCAGGCAGGAAATATGGGGGCTGGCAGCTAGGAGTCAGGTAAGGATAAGGGTAGATATGCAGGACAGCCTCTGCCACATCTCTCTTCCTGAAACTTCAAAGTAGGATTACTTACCTCTTCTGTTTCCTCCAGAATTTATTCGGTTGCCCATGTCATTACACGTGTCACACAGACAGTCACAGCCCCTCATTCTCTGCGGGGATTCTGCAGCCCCCAGAAGGCAGGGAGGGACAGTAACTTCCTCACCTCCCAGCACAAGCAGGAAAGAGTGTGGGGAGCGCAGCATGACCCGCGGCTTCCAGATGTCGGGTTCTTCCTAAGCCTCTTTAAAGCAACGACAAAATCTAGAACACAGGAGGCTTCTCAGGTTTCTGGTTGTTATTTTTCTTTCCAAAGGTAAAGAGAAGAAATTTGGGCCAATTTGTGGAATTAAAAATATAAAGTTCTAAATAAATGTCTATGTCAAACAGTGATAAATACTAAGGAAGAAAAATACAGCATAGTAAGGGGGTATAGTGTACGTAGGGTGCTACTTTAGATGAGAGGTGTGGGAAGGCTCTCTGATAAAGGGGCATTATAATATATAGAACATATATATACATATATATATATTTTTTCTCCTTACCCTTTAGTAACTCAAGTTCTCAGATCTTGTGCATAGATATTCACACAAGTACTAGAACATTCACTGCAGCATTGTCTGTAGCAGCAAGACTGGAAACAATCTAGACATCCATGTATGTAAGAAACATTTGTATCGCATTTAATAGGGTTAGGCATTATTCTGTATTCTACCAATATTAATTCATTTAACCCCCAACAAAAACCTATTAAGTGGCTAATGTCATTATCCCCTTTTTCAGATGAGAAAACTGAGGCACAGAAATTAAGTCATTTGTCCAAGTTGACGGTGAGGAAGTAGTAGGGTCAGGATTCGAACCCAGACTGGCCCGAGTCTGATCGCTTGACCTGGATTCAATGCTGCCTCCCAGTCTAAGGGGAGACCAATTAAGTTATGGTTCCAACCCTGCGATGGGATTCTACGGAGCTGCTAAGAGAATGGGGCGTTTCTACAGATGTTGCTAGGGAAATACCTCTAAGATATTAGCTAACAACGAGGAGCTATTGAACAGTATGAATACACTGCCATTTGCATACAAAACAGATGAAGAACACACACATGTGCTTTATTATGCAAGGAGCATTCTGGAAATGGAAATGCAAAACCGGTAGGGGTATTTTTCGGGAGAGGAATTAGGAGACAGAAAAATTTTTCAAGGACTTTTCTGGCATTGTTTTAATTGCTTATCATACACATGTAATACCTGTTTTATTAAACAAGAGTTTAAAAAATTGAAAGGAAATACAATGGAAAATGTCATCTTCTGAAATTTTCAGAACTTATTTTACCTTGTAATTCAAGGGGAAGTGAAAGATCAAAGGTGAAAACTTCCATATCTTTCATATGGCTTCCCAGTTTTTTTTTGGTAGCTTATCAGATTATTTTCTCAAATTGTGAAATGCATTAAATTCATGGGTAAATTTTAATGAAAATAGTTGCATAACATAGAGTTTTTCTTTCATTAGAGTGTGTAATATTTTAAAGACTGTTTTGATTTTAAACTTACTTTCTGACTTCGTACACTAATCTTTGAGATAAAAAGGGAGGCAGCTATTTCAAACACCTTTGTGAAATCATTTCAGCTCCAAGGTCTGTACCTCTTCCGCTATCTGTAATTTGAAATCAGGTAGCTCTAAAAACACATCCGTTATTTCTTTAATTCAGTAGCATTTATTTAAAAAAATCTTTATTTCTTCCTATTTTACTTGAATAACCTTAATTATCTTTACGTTAAATAAACTCAGAAAACTGGTCCCTACAAATGAGAGTAGGGAAGTGTTTTTCCTTCCTTCACTCATACTAAATGGAAATAATTGACGACAGGAGCTCCTTTATTTAAAAAGAATTTGTTCTTTTCGTGGACAAGCATACATTGCTGAAAACGTTAAAATTTTAGGGCAACTGTATTCTCGGAATTCCTATATAAGATTAGGGAGGATAAAAATACATTTAGGCAAATACTGGAAACCATTTGCTTATAATTTCTCACTCTGCATAGAAAAAAATGACTCAAGTTAATTCTGTTCATTAAAATAAGAAAATGCTCAATTAAGTGGACCAAAATAGTTTTAATTAAAGATATAAATTTCTCTAATAGGACAAAATTTGAGTATCTTCCACTATGTGAAAACATAACATTTTTTTGATTAGATAGTAAAACTAAGGTGAACTTTTAACTCTGAGAAGAGACTAGATACAAAGAGCATTAACTAAGACTCTGAAGCTCTCAATGTTTGTTACCAACAGAAGCTGTAAGCAGGCTTCGAGGTTTGGGGGAGAAAAACCCAACTTCTTTACAAGGGAGATTAAGATTTCCTAGATAAATGCTTCCTCAACTCAAACTACAGGTATGCCCCACCAAACTTGGGTCTTGTTTCCTTCTCAACAAACAGATCACTATTCCCCTAGTTCCATAAGCTGGAAAGCAGGCTCATCTTGGAGTTTTCTTTTGCTCTATTCTCCACATGCAATGCATCACCAGGCCATTCCTTTGTTCGTTTACGGTAAGTGAACAGTCGTGACTCCCTCCTTCAGCTACTGCCTTGTCTCTTTCTTCCCCATCACAAATTTCTCTGAAGGCAGGTCTCTCCTCGCCAGCTTCATTTTCTCACCTCTCACGCTCTCCCAACTCCCTCCAATCTGACTTCACTTGGTGGAATGAGCTCTTGCTAATGGCACCGGTGACATGCATGTCGCTAGGACGATGAGCCGATGGGCGTCTTTCGTCTCTCCTCTCCCTGGTCCTCACCCAGCATCCCTGCTGTTCGCCCTCCTCCTCCCGACAGCATTCTCTTGGCTCCCTGACTCTGCACTCTTGGGTTTTGCTCTCACCTCCCAGGTTGCTCCTTCAGTGTTTCCGGTTAGGTTCACCTCCTACTAGGCCATTAAATACTAGATTTCTTTAAGGCTTGGTCTTGGTCCTCCTTCTTTTCTCTCTTTACCTCTTTCTAGACCAATAGTTCTCAAAGTCTGTTCCACAGGTCCTTTCAGGGGGTCCACAAGGTCAAAACTATTTTCGCGACAATACTAAAATGTTACTAGCCTTTATCTCTGTGTTGACACACTGGCACTGTGGGCACAAAGGCAATGGTGGGTAAAACTACTGGTAGCTAGTATGAATCAAGACATTCGCACCAAACTGTGTTAATAGTCACTGCATTCGTCCCCATGATGCACTCATAGGAAAAGAGCCAACTGCGCTTAAGAATGTGCTTGATGAATTAGTAAAAAATATTAAATTTTATTAAACCTTGACTCTTGAATACATTTCTTTTTCCATATAAATATCAGTTATTCTAGCATCATTTATTGAAAAGACTATTATTTCTGCATTGAATGAATTTGGAAACTTAGTGGAAGAGCAACTGGCCGTATCCTTATGGGTCTATTTCTGGACTCGCAATTTTGTTTCATTGATCTCCATGTCTTTCCTTATGCCGATACCATACTGTCACAATTACTCTAGCTTTATAGTAAGCTTTAAAATCAGGTATTTTAACTCCAACTTTGTTCTTCTTTTTAAAAGTTGTTTTGGATATTCTAAGTCCTTTGCTTTTCCACATAAATTTTAGAGTCAGCTTCTAAATTTCTATAGAAAAGCCTGCTGGCATGTTGATGGGGATTGAGTTGAATCTATGGAACGATTTGGGGAGAAATGTCATCTTCCAATCCATGAACATGGTATATTTCTCCATTCATTTAGGTTTTCTTTAATTTCTCTCAACAATATTTTTTAGTTTTCAATGTCCAGATATTATATATCACCTATAAATTTATTCCTAAGTATATCTTTGGATGCTAACATAAATAGAATTGTTACATGCATTTCTTTTTTGGATTGTTCATTGCTAGTGTATAGAAATACAATTGACTTTGGATATTGACGCTGTATTCTATGGCCTTGTTAAATTCACTGATGAGTTTTAGTAGCTTTTTCGTATGTTCCTTTGGCTACTCTACATACATAATCTTGTCAACAGCAAATAAAGGCAGCCTCACTTCTTTTTTTCCAATGTGTTTGTCTTTTATTTATTTTTTGCCTTATTGCATTAGTTAGGATCTCCAACACAATGTTGAATAAAAGTGGTGAGAGTGGAGGGGCTGGCCCCATGGCCTAGTGGTTAAGTTCAGCGCGCTCTGCTTCAGCAGCCAGGATTTGATTGCTGGGCATGGACCTACACCACTCAGTGGCAGCCATGCTGTGGCAGCAACCCACATACAAAGTAGAGGAAGACTGGTATAGACATTAGCTCAGGGCAAATCCTACTCAGCTGAAACAAAAAAGAAAGGTGGCAAGAGTGGAAATCCTTGCCATGTTTCTGATCTTAGGCAGAAAAAAATTCAGTCTTTCACCATTAGGTATGCTAGTTGTAAGTTTTTTTGTAGATATTCTTTAAAGCATCAAGAAAGTACCCTTTTATTCCCAGTTTGCTAAGAATGTTAAGTGTTTGTCAAATGCTTTTCCTGCATCTATTAAGATGACCATATGGTTTCTACTTTCATTCTGTACAAATAACAGAAAATGTGACTCAACTGGTTTAAATTGTAATGAATTTTTTATCTGATAAAAAAATCCGATGAGAAAGGTGGCTAATCTTCGGTGGCTGAAGGATGGCTCCAGCAGGGTTGCTTTGCATTTAACCTGTCGCAATATGTCATTTTGACTGAAGTTTAGGAGGAAAATCTAAACTTACACAGATGTGATTAAAATAAGCCAATCATGGGAATTCCATCCCCTTAGCAGTGGTAGGAGTAGGAAGAGGTATTTGACCCAATTCTGGCCATTGATATGTGACAGGACCGCTGACTGACTGTATGCTGACCAATCCCAGCTCCTCTTCTTGGGCACGGATGAAGACTACACTTCCCAGCCTCCTGCGCTGTCGGGTCAGGTTAGGGACTCCATTTGGCCAATGGAATGTGGGCAGAAATGATGTTTGCCACTTTGGAGCTTGGCCCCGAAATTTCAAGTGAGATCTGTAGGTCACTGTTCTACCCACTCATGAGGCTGAAAGAAAAGGACACCAAGATGGTGGGAGCACACAAAAGAAGGGTCCTACCTCCCTGAAACAACCCCCCAGCTGGCACGGAACTATGACATGAGGGAAGCCCCTTGAATATTGAGACTGCTTGTTACGGCACACAACAGTAACTGTCATGACCGACACGGAGGGGATCTGCTGCGGGGGTTTCTGGGACAGGGACGCAAGAGGGAGAAAGTCCCCATCCTGTCTGGACACTGATAGCTAGCCATCTTTCACCACGGAAGGGAGCTAGTCCACATGCTGAAGCAGCAGAGAAAAAATGTGGAAAGAACCCAGAGATTCGATGATGTTAGTGAATTAGCCAACCCTCTGACTGAATTTTTTTTTTCCCTAAGGAAGATTTGCCCTGAGCTAACATCCACCGCTGATCTACCTCTTTTTGTACGTGAGCTGCCACCACAGCCTGGCCACTGACAGACAAGTAGGGTAGGTCTGTGCCTGGGAACTGGGCCTAAGCCGCCGAAGCAAAGTGTGCCAGCCTTAACCACTAGGCCACCAGGGCTGGCCCTCACTGGATTTTTTATGAGTTAAGTTGATTACAATTTAAGAAATGGATTCACATTTTCTGTTATTTGCATTCAAAAACAACGTAACCGATACAGTAACCACTCAAAAGTGAACTCGTCAGTTTCCCCCCAGCCTGTTACTCTCCTACTGCTTCTTATTTTGGTTGACAGTAACATTGTCCAACAAGTGATGTAAGCCCAAAACCCGAGTCAGCCGTAACCCTTGCCTCTCTTTCGCTCTTCTCCTCCCGTATCTAACCCTTTACCACCTGCTTATGAGTCCACTGCATCAACACCACACTGACCAGAACCAACACATCTGTCTCCCAAACTACCCCATGACTTCCTAACTGGTCCACCTGCTTCTCCTCTGCCTCCTTTCTAATCTTTTCTCCACTTTGTAGCCAGGCAAGAGGTTTTCAAAATTTAAGTCTGATCATATCATCCCTCTTGTCTCTCTATCCCTCTCTGCTAAAAAAATACTTTAAGGACTTCATTTCCCCATTGATTTTTGGAAAAATATGTAGCATCTTACAAAGCCCTGGAGATCTGGCCCTCGCCAGGCTCTTGGGTCACATCTTGCAATGAACTCCCTCTACTGACCCTTTCAACCTTGTCTCACTCCCTCTGGGCCCAGGATCTTTGCACATGCTATTCTCTCTTCCTGGGAACTATTCTCCCTACTTCTTCACCTTGTTTACTGCTTCTATCACTTCTCCAGGGAAGCTCCGCTGACCTCCCTCACTAGGTTGAGTCTCTCTGTGATCTGATAGCAGCAGGTACTCTCTTTTTGTAGGACTTGTCATTTTTGTAATTTTACATTGATTATGTCTGTCTCCTACTAGTCCATAAGCTCTGTAAAGACAAGGACTATGTCTATTTTGCTTACCTTGGTGTCCTCAGTGTCTAGCAGAGTGTCTGGCACACAGTTAGGAGCCTCAATAAATCTGATCAAGAATGAAGTGCTGGGAAACTGGGCTGGTGGCACAGTAGCTAAGTTTGCATGTTCCACTTCAGGGGCCCAGGGTTCACCCGTTCAGATCCTGGATGCAGACCTACGCACCACTTGTCAAGCCATGCTGTGGCAGGTGTCCCACATATAAAGTAGAGGAAGATGGACACAGATGTTAGCCCAGTGACAAACTTCCTTGGCAAAAAGAGCAATGGCAGGGATGTTAGCTCAGGGCTAATCTTCCTTAAGAAAAAGAAAAGAAAAGAATGAAATGCTGGGGGCCAGCCCCGTAGCAAAGTGATTGAAGTTCCACGTGCTGTGCTTGGGTGGGTGGCCCAGGGTTCACAGGTTGAGATCCCGGGTGCGGACCTACTCCACTTATCAGCCATGCTGTGGAGGCATCCCACATACAAAGTGGAGGAAGACTGACACGTACATTAGCTCAGGGCTAATTTTCCTGAAGCAAAGAAAGGAAAAAAAAAAAAAAGAGGAGGATTGGCAATGGATGTTAGCTCAGGGTGAATCTACCTCACACACACAGAAAGAATGAAGTGCTATGAAGGAAGAGCATACGTACAAGATGCTGTGAGTGTCCAGAACACAGGCCCCTGATTGCGTCTGGAGGTGAGAGAGAGTTTCCCTGTGCAACTGCTATTCGAGCTGAGTTTAACAGGAGTTAACTAGACTAAGCGGGAAAAGAAGCCAGGCAGTGAGAATGCATATGCACGTGACACAAAGGACATGGCACATTCAAACCACCGAATTAAGGACCGAATGGCTGAAGCTTAGACAGTGAGGCAGACAGCAGAGCAGGAGACCAGAGGGTCAAGCAGGACCACGCTATGCAGCGGTTTATGGTAGGATGACCATATAATTTTATGTCTAAACTGGAGCACTATTTTCTCAGCCCTTTAAAAAATTATTTTCCTAAATTTTTATTTTGATTTAATTTTAAGCTTAATGAAAAGTTGCAAGAATACTTCAGAGAAGTCCCATGTATCATTTACCCAATTCACTTGGTTACATTTTGCCCCATTTGCTCTATTATTCTTTCTCTCTACATTTATATATGGATGAATTTTTTTCTGAATCATTTGAGAGTAAGTTGAAGACATCATGACCCTTTACCCCTAAATACTTCAATGTGTATTTCCTCCAAGAAGAAGAACACTGTCTACACACAGTAATCAAATCAGGAAATTTAGCATTATAAAGTACTATTATCTACTCCACATTACAAATTCAACTTGGTCAGTTGTCTCAATTATGTCCATTGTAGCTGTTTCCATCCTGGTCCCAGACCCGATCCTGGGTTTCACATTGTCTTTTTAGTTTCTTTTAACTTTAATCCAGGGCCCTTTTGACAGCCAAACAGAGTGTTGTTAATAATTATGCTGGGCTAACAGGCTAACAAATCCGGGCTCTCTCAGGCAAACCTGACATAACCTGCAAGTATTTGCAGGTTATGGCGAGGGTTTTACAATTGTGGGTAATGGGAACCACTGAGGTGTTAAAGCATAAAAGGAAGGAAGCAACTTGTTTGTTCACGTTTCAGAAAGACTATGTATGTTCACTCCATTCTGGAGGAAAAGTAAAATGGGCAATATTTGTTTAATAAAATAAAAACAAATAATTGCATCTAGATCATTATTTCTGGACAATTGCATCTGGAAGCGCTTGAAATACTTTTGACTTAAAGCTTGAAGGGTAACCAGTGCAACATGAAATCGCAATTCTCCTCCTGATGTCCATGCTTGAATTGAAAAATCCATAAACACTCTGAACTCGGATGCAGAGTAAAGGGATGTATGTGCACATGGTGGTTTAGAAATACGTCCACTGATTCTTTAAGATACCTCCCTTCAAGGCGTGGAACCTACCTCCCCTCCACCTTAGTGTGGTCTGGACTTGGTGACTCACAGTGAATAGAACATGGCAGAAGTGATGGTTACTTCTCAAATTAGGCGTTAAAAGGCATCACAGCTTTCTCCTTCTCTCTCTTGGAATACTGACTCCAGGGGGAGACAGCTGCTGTGTCATGATGACACTCAGCAAGGAACTGTGGCCTCCTGCCAACAGCCACGTGAGTGAGCCACCCTGGAAGAAATCTTTCAGTCCCGGTCAAGCCTTCAGGTGACTGCAGCCTGGCTGCCACCTTGACTGCCAACCTTGTGAGACCTGAGACAGAACCACCAGCTAAGCTGCTCCCGGATCGCTGCCCTATAGAAACTGAGAGGTAATACATTTTTCATTTTAAAGTACTAAGTTGGGGTAATTTGTTACACAATAGATAACTGATGCTGTGCATTAATTTGCAGAGTCTATGATTTTCATCAGATTCTCTGCAAAATTAACGACCTGAAAAAGGTTAAGATTTGCTACTGTGAAACAACTGCTAGATTTCTAAAAATCTTTGGTCCTCAGCCTATAGTTTCTATGGATTTATTTTTCATTCAAGTTCGAGATTAGGTCCAACAGATTAAATTTTCCAAACCACCGGAAAACTCACAAGAACGTTTAAAAGTGCTGTCTCAAAAACAAGCTGAGAAAAGCAAACTCCACCTGAACCTATCAAGCTAAGATCTAACAGAGTATCTAGCAGAAATGAAATGATTTTTCATTTTCAAGAAGAAAGGTCCACCCTAACCATGATCCTGACCTGACAGTGCAAGCATGAATCACTGTGAAAGCGAAAAGCCGAGCTGCAGAACATGATGCTTCCGTTACAGAAACAATGCAATCACGTAGGTTACAGACAGAGGTGTCTAGAAGTTGAGCATATTCTATCAATCAGGGGTTTTCCGGCTGCAAGCAGTAGACACGGACCATGACTATCAAAAAATAAAGTTTATTACAAAGTTCCAAGGACGCTCACAAGATTGCTGAGAAGGAAAGAGGATCAGGCTGTGTAAACGGACAGGAGATGTGGACACAGGGCACAGGGGGCTCCGTGCAGCCATAGGAACAGTGTAAGCAGCAGCTGCCTGAGAAAAGAGGACACCATTGTGGTCACAGGCCTCTTGCTGCTGGCATGAATACGTCTACTAACCCTCGATTTTATGTTGGTTCCACAACATTCCAAGTCCTAGGGCAGAATCATTCAAAGGGCCAAGATTTCTTTGGTGAAGAAAATCTGTCAGTATCCTAGTCTACTCAAAACAGAAGACTTAGGCCAGAGCAGTTACAGGACAGAGACAATGACAGGATTCCTTTTGAAGGGGATAGAATACATGGAGTAAACCGAGACTATAAATCCAAATTTTACAAAAAGAAAATGGCAAGGAAAGGGAGTCTGCTGCTCCTAAAAGCGGATGCTTTAAAATATTATAGCACAACTTCACTATTGTTGCTGAAAACAAAGAATTTCGGGAATGCTGAAGCGAGTTCTGGGATCGCTCATGTCCTCCATCTCCGTTAAACTCAGTCAAGCACCGGCCCGGGCATCCCCAAGAGGCAGGCAGCAAGCCCTCCGCGGAGCCCGCGAGCGCCGGGAGAGCCGGGCCGCTCCTCTCCCCACAACTCCAAGGTGTTTCTTTGAAAGACTATGGCAAAAGATAAAATTGCAAATAAAGAAATGTCATTAAATGACATTTCGTGAGTTTCCATCTGAAAGGCAAACAAAAAACACAAAGATGAGAAGTGAAGCAGTGACTTCTGTTTCCTTGGGCAAACACGCCAGGGCAGGCTGAACTTAAAAATCTCTCCTCCGAGCATCTGATATGAGTTCATCCTTCGACGCTTACAGCAGTGTCTATTTCTAGTGGACTATTCTAGACCATTTACAAATACATGCATTTTAAAGCAGACTATTTTTTTTCCTATAGACACACAGTGAAAAACTATAGTTTCTATTCCACCAGGCCATGAGCAATCCTCGCCTGCTCTGCTGAGCTGTCACGTGAACAGCGAGAGCCGGAGAGGATGCTCAGCCCCCTTTTCTGCTGTTGGAGCAGCAACACTGCACGGCAGCAACACAGACCGAACCATTAACGTGAGTGTGACACATTCTTAGCTTGGCACAGCTTGGACGGAATAACTCCCCTGCCACTGTTCTGTGGGGTGATTCTGCATTCATCAACTGTGTGTGAGCTTACTTAAGAAAGCAGGAAACCATTGATTTATCCATTCAATAAATATCATCAACTGCCTCCTACGGACTAGGCCCTGTGGCAGACGTTCTGCACAATGCCGATAGGTTGGAAAGTGTGGGAAAAATGACAGAATGGGAAATTTTGTTTCCCTTTAAAATAATTATGTTCTGTAAATATTCGAAGGAAGGAGAACTGTGAAACTTTTCTTCACTGGGAGGCTCCGTCTCTCAGAACCATAATGAGAATAACCTCACACCTGTTGGAATGGTTTTTATAAAAGACAAGAGAGAACAAGCGTTGGTAAGGATGTGGAGAAAAGGGAACCCTTATGCACTGTTGGTGGGAATGTAGTGCTACAGGCATTATGGAAAGCAGTATGGATGTTCCTCTAAAAATTAAAATGTGGGGGGGGAACCTGGTGGTTTAGTGGTTAAGTTGGGTGCACTCTGCTTTGGCGGCCTGGGTTCGTGGGTTCAGATTCCAGGTCAGCTACACCACTCGTCAGCCATGCTGTGGTGGTGACCCACACACAAAATAAGAGAAAGACTGGCACAGATGCCAGTTGACGGCTAGTCTTCCTCAAGCAAAATGAGGCATATTGGCAACAGATGTTAGTTCAGGGCCACTCTTTCTCACCAAAAAAAAAAAAAAATTAAAACTAGAGCTACTATATGATCCAGCAATTCCACTTCTGGTATGTCTGAAGGAAATGAAATCACTCTCTTGAAAAGCCATCTGCACCCCATGTTCACTGCAGCATTATTCACAATGAAATCAAGACATGGAAACAACCCAAATGTCACTGATGTCCATTCATTAACAGATAAAGAAAATGTGGATATATATAGAATGGAATACTATTGAGCCATGAAAAAGAAGGAAATCCTGCCATTTGCAACAACACGGATGGACCTCGAAAGCATTATGCTAAATGAAGTAAGTCTGAGAAAGACAAATACTGTATGATCTCACTTGTATGTGGAATCCAAATAAAAAAACAACGGGAGCTCACAGATACAGAGAGCAGACCGGGGGCAGCCGAGGGGGTGGGTGGGGAATGGGCGAACCGGGTGAAGGGGTGGAAAGGCACCAACTCCCAGCTGTGAGTGAGCAGGCCCTGGGCTGTGATGTGCAGTGTGGTGACTACAGTCGCCAACACTGAGCTGTACAGTGGAAAGCTGCTCAGAGAGTAGATCTTAAAGGTTCCTACCAGAAGAAAGAGATGGTGATTATGCAAGGTGATGGATGCTAACTAAACAGTCAGGCCTATACTGGGCACTGGGCCTGTCATCAGGGCAACTGAGATCAACCAGTGAAAACGGTCAAATCTCCACCGACAACTCTTGTGAACAGGCAAACGGATGGAAACAGCTGGTCCAGGGCTCCTCTCTGACACTGTGCACACTGAAGCCCTTCCCTCGCTCCAGCCGTCACCCTATTACCTCAAGGACATTGAGAGTCATGCTGGAGATGCCTGCTGCAAGTCTTGTTTTTAATATCTCACATGCATTCGAAGCAATATCCATTAGCAAGCAAACTCCCAGGAATGGGGTTATCTGGTATTTAAAAAAAGATTTTGTAAGACACAAAGCTTTCAATTCAAAAGTTATTTATTAAAAAATATTTTCTCATAATTCTGATCAAATTAAACAAGGAGTGATGTTACAAAGCGGTAACTGATCAGATCCATTTGTGGAGAGGATGACAATGACTTCATTAGCTCATTAGTATACTCCATCTACTAAACAGTGGAACAGAAATTCAACTCATTCACTTCTTCACAAAAGGTAAGCCTAATTGGTATACTTCATACAAAAACATTTTATAAAGCTTGTCATCATATTTTAGTCAAAGATCAAGTGAATATAAAATGATACTGGCTTAAAAGATCATCCAAGCAAGGCTCTGGATTTTCCTTTTTGCAAAATTCAAGGGAAACATGATTGTTTGGAAGTTTCTTCACTGCTCACAAAGAACCACCTGAGATTCCTTTGTTTCCACGCCTCCATTCCTCCTGTTTCCCGGGATTAAAACACGCTGGAAACATAATTTAGAGAGCATTGGAAAAGCCACAGATCCCAGAGCTTAAAAAAAGTTTCTGACAGGTTTTGAAGTTTTTATGAACTTCAAAATTAATGTACAGAAATACAGGCATTAAAAATGACTTTCAGAAGTGTACACACTCGAAGGAAACCCTTTGGTGTTCCTCAGCACTGAACACTTTGAGGCAAGAGATGGTCTCTTTTGCAAAGGTTCAAGAAGTCAGTCTTTTCTCCACAGCTTCCTGGTAAGTGACAAACCTTCTCAAATTCATCTTCACGTTGTCGAGGACACCCAGCTGATCTGGACTGTATTTACCTCTCCCTTCTTTTCGTATCTGCCAAAAAATAACATGTCATTTGGTATATATTACTAATTCTGTTAAATAAAGACAGCATTTAATTTGGGGCACATTCAACCATTTTCTGAAAAAGACAGCTGCCAGAATGTGGTAAAAACATTCTTACTTCCAAGGTGAATGGAACACAGTACATGAGCATAAAGATAAACTAAGATTGTGCACCTTTTAAATGACAGTTACAAAGACCGCTGAATCGCAGACGTAAAGAGCGGGTTTTGTGTTATGTGCACTGCACCTTGCGCCCCGTCTAGAGCAGCGGTTCTCACATTTCAGGGCGCCACAGCATCCAGAAAGCTTGTTACAAACAGACGGGTGGACCCGTCCACAGAGCTGCTGATTTTCAGTAGGTCTGGAGGTGGGCCTGAGGATTTGCATTTCTAACAGTAATCAAGTGCTGCTGCTGGGGCGGACACAGGGCACTTCTGAGAACCAGTGCTCTAGAGAAGCTCTTTAGTCAAACGCACTGTATTGTGTTTAAATGCAATTTGGGGCTAAATATATATTGAACAGCCTTTAATGAAATTGTGGCTTCATTCACAAAGGAGCTTCATATAAAAAAACTACAGGCTGCTCTCCTGGCTAACAAAGAAATTTCATTAGGGCTTTATACCTCTGAGAAAAGAAAAAACACTTAATTAAATATTATTACCATAGCAATGCATATAAAGTAGAAAAATCAATCAGGACAACAGGCCTTCCAGAGGTTCGCGTTATTTCCTAGTTCATAGTTCACACCCCTCCTTTCTAGGCACTTGCTCCTGCAGTTCGCCGGCTCTAACCACGTCTGCTTTCCCTGCAGTTGCACGGAACTAGGGGGAGACTGTCTCCTTCCTATCCTGCAGACTCCTTTCTCAAAAGGGCAGAGGGCCTGGGACTCTGAAGAACTGTGGACGTGCTCCATGTGCTGGTATGGAAATCTCTCCAGGAGACAGTAAGTTAAGGAAAAACACAGGGAGTGCAGGGCTGTGAATATACTATGCTACCCTTTGGATAATAAGGGGGAAAATACTAATGTCCATTAGTCTTTGCTTAGAGAAACACCACTCCATTTGGTACATATGAGGCAGGTAAGAGGTGGGAATAAAGCCTCTCACTGCTGAAAAAACTGCAGGCTTGAGCAAAGTATAATTAAGAGCAAACCGTTCAATTTCTTCCCCCTGAATTAAGTCACCGACTGGTGAAGCTTAACTCAAATGTTAGCCACTTTTATTACATTTTTAAATGTAACATGCCAAAACATGAAAATGCTAAAAACAAAGCAAAATTCACACTCTTAAACAAACAATGACTTCAATGTGGTAATGACAGAATGTGTATGGTGTGTGTTCCTGTTTTTCTTTTCTTCTGGAAAAGAAAACTATTTTTTATGCCTTAAAGAAATTCCAGAAAATTAAAATTTCCAGACACACCATCACATTCACCTAAAAACTTATCACAGAGTTCTCTCCATGAGAACTGAATTTTGAGCTAGAACCTTGTTAGATAAAAGCAATACATATTGGAAAACAATAAAAGTAAGCTAATATTTCATCAAAACCTGTACTCTCTTGACAAAGACTTAAGAGAAAATGTTTAAAATCTAAAAGCAAAAAATACAAATATTTTTATTTCTTAGTGACATAGGAAAAACTGATGTTTAGATAAGAGGAGAACGGCAAACTTCAACTTGCAGACATGTGAGTCAAGGCTGCTTTTAAAATTCCTCGTTGCTCTTCCCCCTGCCGCCAAAGAGTACTAAAAATTATTTTCTGACTCAAAGTTAGGTTTGATGCTTCTGATGAAACATAAATAAATAAAATGGCTAAGGAAAGTAGCTACATTCTCCAGTACAGACCAGCTGGGAGTTTGCCTTTTCTTCAGGGCACCAAAGGGAAACAGTCATGAAAATGAAATGAAGCTAGAATGATTACAAGGCAAAATACAGTCCAATGTGCGTGAAAGTGCTCTGTCGGCTGCAGACACAGTGCTCCCTGTGGGCAGCACTGTCAGCAGCACTAAACTGGTGCAGAAAGAGGAACCTGCCAGACCCCGTGTGGGCTCAGGCCCCGGTGATTCGGCAGCAAGGATGCTGAGCCGCCCAGCCCGCAGGCGTCCACACAGACGAGGCAGCGCCGCGGGAGGCACTGGGACTGCGTGGAGGGGGCCACTCGCCATTTCACAGACTGCTGACACTTAAGATTTCCAAATAAAATGGCTACATGCCTTCATTCTGAAGACTGGCTGGAATTCTTTCAGAGCAGAGAACAATTTAATTTGAACTGAGGCCCTTTCAGCTTCTTTACCATCGGCAAAAACATCAAAGAGGGCGTCCAGAGCTTCTCCCGCCACAACCAGGGAAGGGTCTTTGGTGGCCACCTCCAGCAGAAGGCACCCGATGGTCTGGGGACAACAAAACGCACTGTCACCGTACAACAGTCTAAGGTCAGCTTCCAAAACAAGTGCTGACTTTAAATGTGGCAATAATTTATGCATAATATTATATATAAAAATGCCAGGGAAAAATTAAAGCTTTGAAAAGACTAAAGATTAAAGACAGCATATATTTATAAATATACCAAGATCAATTAAACATTAGAGTTTATATTCCTAAATAAAATGAATTAAGATCCATAAACGAGATATGAAAAATTGATTTTGGAAATTATTAAATTTTCCCCTCTATCTTCCTCAAAAAGGCTTTCCCCATGGTGTCAAATGCATAGAAATATTATCTGTAACAAAAAATTCTGCAACAAAAAATTCTGCTTTTTAAATTAATGACAAACACTCTAGGACAATTTAAAAACCCCACAACACTTACCTAATTTTGCTTCACTTGTAATGATTTTTAACATCCACCCATTTTTTCACAACTAGCTAGGTGATGAACAGACCATTTCTAATCTGCAAAGAACTGTTCAAGAGTGGATTTGTTTCATTTTGGCTGCTCTGCGTCACCCTTTGTGTCTTAAGGGTGATGTGCTCGTCCGGCATCACGGGTGGGAGCCTGGAAATGCTGAGTACCCCAAGTCCAGGCTCTGGCTCTACCGTAAATAACAGCTGACTCCTGGACAGTGCACTAGCCCCTCTGGGCCTCAACTTTCTCATCTGAATTTAAGTGGGCTAGATAACCGCTAAGATAGTGCTTAGATTTAATATCCTATAATATAACATGAAGCACACAGCATCACCTATGAAGCAGTTTTATTATAAAGATGAATCTGAATCTGAATCTAATCTGGCCTTTAGACCTAACTTCCAGTTTGCAGGAAACACAGAGGATAAAGGACAAACTCAACACCACAAGGCGGCAGTGAGACAAACCCACGAGGCTGGACACTCCGTGGGCAACGACGACAGCATGCAACTCAACGACCCAGCAACTGAGGACGAAACAGGTGGCACTGGGTGGTGCCGGGGGAGAGCTCTTCTAGACTGAGAGAGGCCTAAAGACCCCAAACCAAGCATGGCACGTGCACTTCACTTAGATCCTAGTTGAAACAAACTATCTGTAAAGAGAGAATTTTGGAACAACTGGAAAAATCTGAATATGGACCAGGTATCAGACATATTAAGAAACAACTGTTAACTGTGTAAGGAGTCATAATGGTGGCTACCTAAGAAACTGTCTCTGTTTTAAGACATGCAGTGAACCACGAAGGGCAAAATACCATGATGTCTTTAATTTACTTTAACATACCCAGCAAGGAAACTCTATGATGTACATATGATCGAATACTAACGGCTGTTAAGTACACTTGACGGGCATACAAAATTCAGTGTACTTTCTGCTTCATGCTTGGAAAGATGACTAAGTAACAACATTTAAAGACTCTTACGTTCTGCCTGAGTAAAGACTGCTGTTCCTCTAAAGTGAGGCCTTGGAAGTTCTCATCTTAAGGGGCGGAGGTGGCACATACACACACCCACCTGAGTACGTGTGCACACACACAGCCACACAGCCACACTCTCGCTCACTTCTGGGGCTGCCTATCAAAAATCTCTGGAATGATACAGAACAAACAGGTGCCAGCAGCTGCCTCTCTAGAGCTGAACTGAGGGACTAGGAGTTTCGAGTGGAGAGGAGCCCTTTCACTATATTATTCTTTTCTGTTTTTCTAAATGTTTTGCTATGTGCATGTATCATCTTTTCAGAATAAGGGTCTTAAAATATTTGGTTATCATTGTAAAGTACTTAGTAAGTTAAGAAGTGCTTTCTAGTAATTGGCTTATTTCCCATTAGGCAGTAATAACACTCCAGCAATGACTAGCACAAGGAAGGGTAATTTTACTATTCCTGTCCGTTTAGCTACTCGTGATGCTGCATCTCTAGCAGTGCAGCTCCTGAGCAACTGTGCTGGAAGCAAATATGTTGAGTGAGTTCCTTCGGTATTGGCACTACCAGAGCTGCTGCTTAAAATGTATGGAGTGTCTTAGAGTGAACTGTGTGGTGTTGGCTGGTATGTGCTTCAGCCTGGTGTGCTAAGAAAACTGGGCGGACTGCTCCTTCATCACAGGAGACTATGATGTGCACACATTTTATGTGACAGCAAAGGCAGAGGAATCTTTAACGATTTTGAACTTGGCCTTTCACTGAAGACAAATTTACTTTTGAAAAAACAGTTCCAGAGTAAAGTTAAGTGGAAAACTGTGGCTCAACTTTCCAAGCAGCTGTCTGAGGCATGGAGTGACATCAAGCCGAGGGTCTATCTTAATAATACACCTTAGGAAGCAACTTCTTGATATGACTTCTTGTCACGTCCATGCAAGTTTTTAAAAATGCATACTCTTCCCCCATTTCTAATTATTTACCATTTTAGGTTGGAAGCATATTACTTTACCTTAAGAGTTTCGAGTGTACCATCTTCTTTGGCAAGGACACTCCCAGTGATTCCTAAAATACTAACAACATTTACTCTAACCCCGACATTACTACTGTGAATGCCTGCTTTGCACAGCGTCATCAGCTGATCAGGAGTCATACACTGTTGAAAGAGAAGAAGAGAGCATTTACAGTGTTAAACTCAACCAATTCCAATAGCATGTGAAACAGGATTGACAGGAATCTCTTCTATAGGCTGCACAATTAGAACAGAGAAGCAACCACACGTTTTAATCACTCCCAAATGCAGCTGGGAATCCTGAACTGCGAGGGGGCTGTTCGCGTCACTGTCATTCAAGCTACCCCAGCTGGAAGCTACCCCAGGCTTCAGCTCCTGGTAGTTTCATTTGAAGAGACTTTCATTGAGATGTACACAGACTAAAGAGATTCTAATGTCTTTTTAACATTGATCATAAAAAACGTAAATAGGATCACGTTGCTTTAATAAAAACTGGTGGCATCTATACAAGGCGAGAACATACTCTGAGATGTATGTGCTATGGTAAATTATTAAAGATTGTAAAAACCGTTAAATTATACAGCGCTGCCACCATGGAGTGATCCTTTTCATTTTAAGCTAATGTGAACACACACGCGGACAGAGGTTCCGAGAGAAAGAGCGAGTGTGGCGTGGCCAGGCCGCCACGTGTGGGCAGCAGCAGAGTGTGGTGATGAAGGCCTGGGATTTGGAGCCTGACGTCTCGGATCCAAATCCCGGCCCCACTACTTCCCACTCACACGCCAGCACGAGTCAGTGACCCACTAGATTCCCCACGTCCCCATCGGGAACATGGGGACAGGCGAAGTAACCTCCCTACAGAGTTACTGCGAGGAGTAAATAATGCGTACATAGCCCTCACTCCATCTTCGCTGTTATTACCTATAGCAGTACTGAACAGTTCTAATCCTCAAACTCATTTCTGAATCATTTGCATTGCTTCTGCCAAATCTAGAGGTAACAGCTAGCAGGCCCACATTTCTCAGAAAATACTCTCATGAAAAAAATTCCACCAACTCTTCTTGACGGCTGGGCCGAGGCTGCCGTGAACAGGAAGGGTGCGCTGTGCAGCACCAGCACGGCTCACAAGCGTGGGCGGCCCAGCGTGTACAGACCCGCGATGTGCAGAGCACAGGGAAGCAGCACAGCTGTATTCGCTCCTGGTGCCGTCACTCAGCAACCTAGTCCTTGATGTCCTCTCCACAGAACGCACTGGAGAGCCAGGCTCCTTCTCACTCATGCCAACCTGAGAATGCATGATCTTAAGACATATGAATGGGTCACTGTGCGCGGGCTTTGAGGAATTTTCTTTAAACATCTGGCTGACCCAGTAAGCTACTGTCCGAACACCATGGGAAAATCAATGAAAAACTTCATATTCCTATAGGCCCTACATAGGGTTTTTGGATCCTCTCAATAGCCACACAGCAGGGCAGGTATTATTACCATTCTCATTTCACAGAAACTGAGGGTCAAAAATTACGTTCTTAGAAAAAATTCTCAAATATATAAAGAAAAATTTTTTTTTTTTTTTTAGTGATTCAAAGCAATTTATTTCTTGATAACCTATATTCCAATTAGTGGCAGAGATAGATGGTGGTGACGTCTCTGTTCCATGTTACCCTCAGTGAACCAGACTGATAAATGCTTTATCTTCAACATCAGGCTTTCAAAGTCCCCCAGGGCATTGACACACAGCTGGCAAAAGGTGAGGGTAGGGGAATGAAGTTTTTAAAGGACCAAGCTTAGGAGTGGCATTCCGTAAAGAAAAATTTTTTTAAATAAAAAGTTTATATTAGAAGCCAACAGCATACTATATTTAACAGTGAAACAGCAGACAGTCCCATTAAATTCTGGACAAGATAAAGTTTTGGGAGCACCACTCTAGAAGAGTGGCCGGCCATGGAGTGACTAAGGGAGGAGGAAGACAGGAGCACTGGAGAAAAGGAGGCCAAGAGCTGCGAAGCTGTTACTGGAAAGGGCATCTGCGTGGACAGTAAAGTCACCTAGAATTGTGACAGGACTAGTGAAGAGTTACAGAGCCCAACAGCAGGAATCTTCAAGAAACAGGAAGTGCCTCAGAGGGCAGCAGATGACTGCAACCGAGAGAAGCGGGTGGGACGGTCTGATGACGTGTTAATCAAACTGGGGGATTGTAGGAAGAGCAAGCATGGTTTTGAACAGCGGTTCTCAAACTTTAGTGTGTGGGAGAATCACCCGGAGAACTTGTTAAAACATGGATTGCTGGGCCCTCCCCAAAGTTTCTGCTTCAGTAGACTGAGGTAAGGCCCTAGATTTGCTCTTACATACAAAGACGACAACTACCAACCCAATAGCAAAGCTGGTGAAAGACAGGAACAGTCACAGAAAAAGAGATGCAAAGGCCCTTAAAACACACTAAAAGATGTCCAACCTCCTCATAATAAGAGAAATGCAAATTAAAGTTGAGATATAATTTGTCACCTAGCAATTCAGTAAAAATCCAACATTCTGACAACCCACCCTGCTGGTGAGGCTGCGGCAAAAGAGGCACTCTCCAACACGGCTGTGGGGGCTCGCCACGGCTGACCTGAGGAGGAGATCACAGCAATGCGGAAACACGGCAATCTGTCCCCTCTCCACCCCAGCAAGCCCACTCCTAGGGATCTATCCCAAAGACATAACAGCAAAACACAAAACAACATCTGTAAAAAAGCTATTCCTTGCAGTGCTGTTTATAATAGCAAAAGACTGAAAATTACTCAAATAGCCATCAGTAGCGGACAGGCTGAATAAATATGGAACATCTACCCAATGGAGGAATACGAAGCTGTAGAAAGAAAAAAGAATGACATCTATATACTATGATGATTGGAAAGGGAGAGAAGAAGAGCAAGGTGGAGAGCACTACTTTTAAGAAAAGGGGTGAAATACAAACATATATATATACTGGCTTATGTTTTCAAAAAAAGAACAAAAGAATGATAAATCAAAACCCAAGGGGCCAGCCCCAGTGCGGAGTGGTTAAGTTTCGCGCCCCACTTCAGCGACCCAGGGTTTCCCTGGTTCGGATCCTGGGCACGGACATGGCACCACTCGTCAGGCCATGCTGAGGAGGCATCCCACATGCCACAACTAGAAGGACCCACAACTAAAAATACACAACTATGTACTGGGGAGCTTTGGGGAGAAAAAGGAAAAATAAAATCTTTAAAAAAAAAAACCTAAAAAGGATGATTATCAACGGCAGAAAGAAAAGAACAGGGCAAAAGGGATAGAAGCTAGACCTCTCTAAATATCTTTCTTGAATAAAGTACACGTAATGTAAAGTGTACCATCTAACCATTTTTAAGCGCACAGTTCAGTGGCAGTACGCACATTCACATTGTTGCGTAACCATCGCCACCACCCACCGCCAGGACCTTCTCATCATCCCATATGGAAACCGTCCCCACGAGGCCCTGACTCTGCTCCCCCTCTCCCTCAGCCCTGGTAACCACTACTCCACTCCTTCCTGCCTCTGAATCCAACTACACCAGGCACCTCACAGTGGAATCATTCACTCCCTGTCCTTTTGTGCCTTCAAGGTTCACCCCTTCTGTAGTACGTACCAGAATTCCATTTCTTTTTAAAGTGAAAAATATTCCATTGTATGTATATACCATATTTTTCTCTATCTCTTGCTTCAGTTTTAACTCTGAAACTGTAATTATTTTTTATAATTAAAAAATAAAAACTAAAGCAAACAAAAAAAGTCTCAAAAAATAAAAAGCTGCAACAACTGAAGCTAAGTTTATAACAAGACACATAGAGAATTTTTTTAAGCAACTTTAAAACACAGCAATTGGACCGTATAGTCCTAGAGGGATTTTCCTAAGGACGAGAAGAATCACAAAGAAAGCTGAAACTGCATTCGGCAGTGTACTGTTAGTAATCATAACAGCGTTGTCATTTTGAAACAAATTTGAATTAAATACATTCTGTAGGATAAAGCAAATGATAATTTAAATATCACTAAGACGCAAAATTTCCAGGACCAAAAAGATACAATTATATAATCAAAAGTTAAGTAAAAACACTTTACTCTTTTTATTTAAACTGAAAATATCAGCATGAAATTATGATGTATTTTTATCTTCCTAAAAAATACTATTTCCACTTAGAAGGTCTAGAAGCAATCACACAGTAGCAGTAAGCACTCCAAAATTTAATTTCCCACCAAAGAAATCAGTGCTTCTTGAAAAAACTGATGTCAGGTTTTAAAGAGTAAAAGTACAAGATGAGTGTTGGACACGGCCTTGTGCCTGGAAGCTATCAAAACTGCTGGGTCCACGTCAAAGGGAGACAGGAGCCAAGCTGAACAGACTCCTAGCTAAGGATGGGACAACTTTTGCATCAAAAAGAATGACTACAATGGAATGAAACACAAATCTATAAAAACCCCTGAGTTATAATGATACCTCAAAAAAAACCACTTCACTGGTCACTTAGAGACTGGCTGGGGCACCAACTAATTATTCCAGAAAAAAGGGTGGGGGGAGAATCATACATTTATCTTGTCTTTTTTTGAATGAACTTTATTTCAAAATTACCAAATAATCAAAGACAGAAAGTTCTTATTTATAGAAGAAGCATAGCTAACAAATGTAAAAGGAATGACACAATTAGGATATCTCCATTTTGTAATGAAATGATGCATCTAGACCACAGCAATCACTGGGAGCTACAACCACTGAGTGAGCACGCTGATTAACCTTAACGTCAGTATCTTACGACATTATGTGATTTGTGATATAAAAGTAGGAACACCACCATGAATTGTTTTTGCCAAAAAAATCTGATCTGGAATCTAATTCAGGCTCTAGACCCAGCTCCTAGTTTACAGGAAACATGGGAGATAGAGGGACATACTGAACAATACCACTGCAGTAAACCAGCCGAATCTGAGAATGCAGAAGACGCTACAGCACAAGCGACAGCGTCCACAACGGATGAATAGCATGGGGAAGGGGGCTGGGCAGGGGAAAGGTTACAGATTAGGAGACCCAAGAATCCAGGAATACATTAAAAACCTCTGAGTTGCATACTTTAAACGGGTGAATTGTATGGTATGTAAATTAAATCTCACTAAAGCTGTTAAAAGCAACGAGTGGGATTCTGATTTAAACAAAGCAACTGAAAAAGACATTTCTAAGGCAATCAGGAAAACTGAACTCAGGCGGCATATCAAATGATAAATTAAGAAACGTCTGGGGGCTGGCCCAGTGGTGTAGTAGTTAACTCTGCCCGTCTGCTTTGGTGGCCCAGGGTTCACAGGTTCAGATCCCGGGTGCAGACCTAGCACTGCTCATCAGGCCATGCTGTGGCAGTGTCCCACATAAAATAGAGGAAGACTGGCATAGATGTTAGCTCAGCAGGAATCTTTCTGAAGTAAAAAGAGGAAGATTGGCAACAGATGCTAGCTCAGGGCCAATCTTCCTCACACACACACAAAACCAAAAGAAACGTCTGTTAATTTGGGGGTTAGGGGTAATGGTATTGTGGTTAAGTTCTCTAAAAGTTCATTTTCTTTCTTGTTTTAAAGATTGTTTTCCTTCTTCTTCTCCCCAAAGCTCCCCAGTACATAGTTGTATATTCTAGTTGTGAGTGCCTCTGTTTGTGCTATGCTATGTGAGATGCCGCCTCAGTGTGGCCTGACGAACAGTGCCATGTCCATGACTGGGATCTGAACCAGCGAAACTCTAGGCTGCCAAAGCCGAGTGTGCGAACTTAACCACTTGGCCACGGGGCCGGCCCCTAAAAGTTCATTTTCTGTCACAGACACATAATGAAGCGCATAATAAAATATTTACGGGTGAAATAATATGACTTGCTTTAAACGACTCCAGGAAGCAAAACCCAAAAATATAGGGGAGATGAATGAAACAAGAATGACAGGATGTTGAGAATCTGTTGACAGCTGGTGATAGAGCCTGCAGGTTCGTTATACTATTATTTGCTTTTTGGAATGTTAGAAAATTTCCTTAATTAAAAAAAATAAAAGTGATAAGGCACCTATCACAGAGATGCAAATGGATCACTGTGGAGGATCAGGAGGGCACGCTTGAAAATTTCTGTAATATAATGTTAAAAAAAGGGGGCCAGCCCCTTGGCATAGAGGTTGAGTTTGGCATGCTCAGCTTTGGGGGCCCAGGTTCACAGGTTCAGATTCCAGGCTCAGATCTACACTACTTGTCAGCCGTGCTGTGGCGGCAACCCACACACAAAATAGAGGAAGACTGGCACAGATGTTAGCTCAGGGCAAATCTTCTTCAGAAAAAAAAAGTTAAAAAAATGACAAATGACATTCAGTAAAAATATTTACAACACATGTCAAATAAGTTAGATCAATAAAAATCTTCTATATGTATGTTGGTGGTGGTGGTGGGGAGAAGGAGAAGATCTTACTTTTTATTTAAAGCATTTTTATTTTCTTTTTACAAGGATTAATTGTACAAATGTAAATCCTTGTAAACCATAAAAATCATGCGGGGCCGGCTCCATGGCCGAGTGGTTAAGTTCATGTGCTCCGCTGCGGCCGCCCAGGGTTCGGGTCCTGGGCGCAGACATGGTACCGCTTGTCAGGCCACATTGAGGCAGCGTCCCACATCCCACAACTAGAAGGACGTGCAACTAGGATATGCAACTGTGTACAGGGGGGGTTTGGGGAGATAAAGCAGAAAAAAAAAAAAATTGGCAGCAGTTGTTAGCCCAGGTGCCAATCTTTGAAAAAAACAGGAAGATTGGCAACAGTTGGTAGCCCAGGTGCCAATCTTTAGGGAAAGAAAAGAATTCTTATATAACAAAGGTTGAAGCAGATGAAATTCAAAGGGAAAAAAGAAAAAATAAATAAAAAAATAAAAATCATGCATTACTCTGATAACAGACACAAATACATAAAAAAAGTTAAGTAATGAATTTTGCCTCCATAATACATAATCTTTGCTAGTTTCACATAAACATTTAAAAATCTTACCTGAGAAATGTTCTTGGAGGCCATTGTTTGCAAAAGGGCCCTCAAGGCACTACTTATGGCTTCTAGAAAGTCAACATGCTTAGCAAAATCTAAAACACAAGAATGAAATATAAATTTGTCTTTCTCCAAGACATTCTATAGAAAAAGAATCAAAACAAAGCATGTCAAATGTTAATACATGCTATAATTATAAAAACACTTGATATTTAAGCCAAAACTTCTAGTAAACAGCCCCGTGGGAACCATATACTTGCATTTGAAGGACGACTACCATTAAAATAACCATGACAGGGAGTGTTCTTCAGACAGTTCTTGGCTTCCAGACACTGGAATCTCATTTGACTCACCCTTTAGCATGTGACACACCTGAGCCAGCTTTTGCAGACTGAATTCAGCTTTTCAGAGATCACCATCACAGTGCTGGGCAGACCTAGAGTAGAGTCACCACGCGAGCAAGAGTGCTTCCTCGCCAGCCTGACCCACTGCCTAGCCAGGAGCTGTTGCTTGTGCAGTGGCCTGGCACTGGTTTTCAGTGATTTCTAATGTTTTCACTGATCCGACTTCCCCTTCTCTCCCCTGCCCATTTTACTCTTTTCTCACGGTCTCTTTTTCCCACGTGGGACAAACAGAACAAGAACAATAGACAGTTATGCTAACACCATCACACAGAAGGGTGAGCGAGCCGGGGTGCGCTGGCTCCCTAACCCTTTGGTGGAAAGGAAAAGTGACTGACTTGGCGTGGTAGATTTCATTTTACATAAAGAGCCACAACAGTATTTCCAGTTCTGCATGATCTTCCAGAACCCTGCCCCTGCCATAAAGATGTGGAGTCTATTTTCCCTCCCCTTGAATCTAGGTGGCACTTTGTGACCTCTTCAACCAACAGAACACATTAAAGTGACAGGCCAGGTCACAAAAGGCAGCACGACTTCCACTGGCTCACGTGTGTGCCCTCTCTTCTCCCGACTCTTGCCCTGGGACTCAGCCCCCATGTGAGGAAGCCCGGGTCACATGAAGAGGTTACTTGTGGGTGTTCTGGCTGACAGCCCCAGGACCAACTGTCAGACACGTGCGGGAACAAGACTGCAGATGATGCTAACTCCTAGTTTTCCAGCAGAGGCCCTAAGCTAGGGTTTCTCAACCTCAGCACACTGACATTTTGGACCAGATCGTTCTTTGATGTGTGTATAGGTTCTCCTATGCACTGTAGGATGTTTAGCAGCATCCCAGGCCTCTACCCTCTAGATATCAGCAGCAACCCCAAGTTGTAACAACAAAAAATGCCTCCAGACACTGCCAAATGTTCCTGGGGGGAAAAACTGCTCCCAGTTGAGAACCATAAGCCTAGACATTGTGAGTACAGACAAACCATCTCGGTTGTGCCCTGTCTAAATTCCTGACCTATAGAAGCCATGAGAAACAGCCTGTGATTATTGCTGTTTTAAGCTGCAAAGTTTTGGGGTGATTTTTTATGAAGCAATAGATACCTCGGCTTTCTGCCCTGTGGTGCCCGGGACCCTATAAAGATTCTGACGCCCCTTTTTAGGCTGTCTGCATGAAAGCAGGGACAGCTTCTGCACAAATTTGATTCAAAGCTTACCATATTTTTGGCTCTCTCATTTTCACTCTGCATTACATAGAGCAGTGAGGCTTTCCCTAAGTATCACAGAACAGACAATGCGAGAGTTTTAGGGTCAGACAGACTGGGACGGATCCTGCCTTTGACAGGATGTAACCTCTCACTTCGTTTTGGTATCTGCTCAAATGTTACCTCCTCAGAGAGGACTTTCCACACAAACTGCCTAATGCAGCACCTCACACCATTCAGCTTCTATGTTTTTCTCCATAGCTGAAATTACATCAAAATTTTATTTACACGAGAATGCAAGCTCCATGAGCATAGTGGCCTTGCCCATCTTGTTCACATCTGTATCCCTCGGACCTCGAACAGCACATGGCATCAAGGAAGCGTTCAATAAATAACACATTAAAAGAATGAATGACCTTCAAGAAGTTTCTCAAGCTCCCTAAGTCTCAGCTTCCTCATCAGGAAGATGAGGTCAGAGCGCCGAGGTCATACAGCCTCGTACCCAACAGGCACTCAAAAACTGGTATCAAGTCGTTACCATCAAACTTCAAAAGTCACCACGCTGGCTCTGAAATGTACGTTGTATTTCTATTTGATTAAAGTTGTAAGTGTGGCCCTAGAAATTCATACTACACATAAAACGAGTCATGTTGTGAAGAACTCAATACAAACTAGAACATATCTCAGAATCAATTTTTTTCTGTCCTCCATTCTCAGGAAAATAAGCATTACCTTAGATTCAAAACTCTAATCTAAACAACACAACTGTTTTACATTATGTGTAATTCATACTCTGCCTGAATTAAGAAAAATATGTTGGCAATTTCTACTTAATTCACATTTCTGGTCATTTATCCAAATTGGGGAACGGAATTTCACATCATTCTGCCTTTCTGACAAATTCTCAGTAAAGGTCAACACAAGTGGTATTGTTAAAGAATATAAGTAAATGTCAAACGTGGTAACATGAAAAAGTAGAGACATTTAGCTTCATCCTACCCGCCAGATTCCCAGTAAGAGTTCACATATGTAGAATCCATGGGATAGGATTACCTCATTTAATAAATCCCAAATGTTTAGAAGGACTATACTGGAATATCATCTCCAAATATACGTGATTATCCTTTATCAAACAGTTCATTCAGATAAGAAGAGATTATGTCAAGAATAGCCCTGCAATTGGAATTTACTTTAAAATCAAAGTGTTTAATTCTATTTTCCCACAATTCAGAAACTTTCCATTATTTCCCCAGGGCTCAGCTTGGTACGGTCTTCCTGTGATCCTTCCGGGTGATAAACGAGCAAGCATCAATGACCACAAAAAGCAGCTGAACTGGGAGAAACACACCGAAGTGCTTCTGTAGGGCAGAGGTACAGAATACGTGCATTTATTCCAAGTGAAATAAACCCTCCACGCTGCCTGGGGATGGGGCTTATGGTAGCTTGATCAGATTTTCACTGAGAAAAGGCCCAGAGGAAAGAGAGGGCAGACTGTGGAACCAGAGCAGACGCGGTTCCCTCAGCTTAGACAGAGCTTGAAAGCAGCAAGAGGTAGGGTAGGTCCTGCTCGCGTGGAGCCTAGCAGTGTGCTACCACTCCCTGCAGGGAACCCATGGGAATGGGTGGATGGGAGTGGGCATGAGGAACAGCCATCCATCCCCTCCCCACCCCATGGAACATCCTGCTGGGCTAACGGGAGCTAGAATGCCAGCAAAAGTCAGATAAAACTACCCTCTTCCTGCCATACCATCCAGATTACGTCCAGGTTTATAAGGCCGGGAGAGAAATACAAAGCCACAGTCATAATCTGGCCAGCTCACACTGACAAGTGCCTGTGTACTCCAGAGCTGGCCCAGCCCTGGTTTGGAATGGGAATGGGGCTAGCACTGTGCATATCCTGTCTATATCCTGTCTTTGGTACTGCGGGGCATGGCTTCACAAGATTATGCCAGCTAAAGAATGCACAGCTCGAGACCACCTGAAGACTCCACATTAACTGACAAACGTTGAAAAGTCAGTAGAGACAGAACAATAACTATATATGGGTTTCTGGATGTTCATTTACTTAATTTAAAAAAAACTAACCTAGAACTTCTAAAACATATGCCATTAAACACATAGCACCTCTTATGAACTGGACAGAGTGCAAAATAGATGTCTCTAGAACTGGGGAATATTCTTGAATGAATGCTTACACAGACACTTGTATTTTGTCAAAATTGACCATGTTTTGATCTCTTAAGACTTTCAACTGTTGGACATAATGTCGTGTCTGAGAAGGGGAAATGTTAAACAGTTTACAATGAAACATATGAACGATACACTGAAGGTGACACAGTGGAGTTAGATCTTATTTGGTGGTTAGATTCTAACCTTAGTGCAAAAAGCAGGTATTATACACCTTCAAGTTTACCCTCAAAAAACCCCTAAAGACATGTGAACCTGAGGAGCCGAGCGAGCAGCAGATTCACACTCCCATGTTACTCTCACCCCAGACATGCACGCTGGGTAGAGTGACGTGGACAATTTTCCTTTAATGCATAAAAGACTACCTTTCTTCTGTTTCAGTGTCTATCTGTTTTGTTCATTTGGTGTGAGCTCCCAGTTCAACGTAGCTAAGCCAAAGGAGATTCCACTACAACGAACTATGAAAATCTGTTAGAAGAGCTGCGTTAAACCTTGTACAGGCAAGTCATTTGAAAAAAATAATTAACCACATACAATATGTCTCTCGGTTTTTATGGACAAATGAAATTAATCCACATCAGAGACCTGCAGTTTGGAGATTCAGCTCCTAGCATGTGAAGGTGTTTGAAGAAAGATATGTGTTAGGAAAAAGCAGAGTGCAGAACTGTGTGTATGGTATTCCACCATATGCCTTAAAACACACATACACACTTTTATACTGAGAATTTGGAAGAATACACAAGAAACTGCTGACAGGGACTGGCTCTGGGAGAGGACCTGGATGGTGTGAAACAAAGAAGGGAGGCTTTCTACTTTATGATCTCAATAACTCTTGAATTCTGTAATACATGTATGCATTACCCAATCAAATGAAAATCAAATGGTTTTATATTTTAGAAAAATTAAAAATAGAGAATTACCAAAATATCTTAATGAGGCCTATATTTATGATATTTGTGACTCAGCCTTAACTGGCCTGACATAACTAGATGCAAGCAATTTTAATAAAAAAGAAAAATATGACCCATAGACTTGCTTGCACACCTTGTTTTGACTGTACCACTGGCAACTATAAATAAATGACTGCTAGTGTTTGGGAGAGGTTTCTGCAGGTCGGATGGCAAAGTATAACCACAAAGTCCAAATTTTTGTTCCTTCAAACTTCTGCTCAATCCGAGCAGTCTTTCACAACAAGCCCTCAGTATTTACCTGGCTGAGAAAAAAGCAGTTGTGACAGATGTTGGGCAAGGGCCTGAAGGGCTGGGGCTCCTCCCAGATGGTCCACGTCCAGGAGGGACACCAGACTCTGGAGACACACGAGGGCTCTGCACTGTATAGTGTTCATTCTGGAAGGAAGTGAGAGAATGCCGTCTGTCTCCCCACCAGTCACCCAACAGAAGCTGACATTAAAGTTGAACGTAAGCTTCAGGTTCTGACTGGAGTATCTGTAAGCAGGAAGTCTATGGCAGTCAGCAAAGAATCCTAAGGTGAACTGATAACCTACTACGTCAATTGCTTGAGCACTCAAGGCCTCTGAGGGACAATTCATTTATGAATCATAAGGAATCTGCTTTAGAAAAATTTCTACACATGGCATCTTTAAAATTATTTTGCATTGTGAAATATACATGAGTAAAGCTCTCAGTGCAGATACAGAGTTTAACAAACAGTTTATAAAGCAACACTCATGCATCTGGGTAAGAAATCAACGCTGCCAGCACCCTCACAGCCCCCCATCCCTTCCCTATCACACCCACCTCCCTGACCTCTAAAGGTGACCTCTATATATCTATATATAAATGTAGACATCCAGATCTACAGATCACCAGTGTCTGGACTTTCGTGGTAAACATTTCCTTGCTTTTCTTTATAAGTTCACCACCTACGGGTCCCTAAACAAAACAGTTTAGTGTTTTTGAACCTTGTAAACCCTGAATCGCAATGTGTATATTCTTCTGTGCCTTGCTTTCTTGCTCGTTATAAGTTGCATCCATGTTGTGCAGTTCTAGTTCAGATTCCTTTTACTGCTGTATGTATTCTACTGTATGATTACGTCAAAATTTATTTATCCATTCTGCCATTGATGGACACTGAGCTTGTTTCCAGGTTGGGGGACTGTGAACCACACTGCTGTGTACATTCTCATGTTTTACTGCATATGCACATATTTCTCTAGGGAATAGACACAGGATTGGAGCTTTTGAGTCTGGGAGGAAGTCAGCATCTTCTATTTAATGGTCCTCTATTTCATATAATAACATAACGACAAATGGTTTTGAAAATAGAAAAGTTCTTACTTTCTAATCAAAGGTTTCCAAGTGGGGTTCCTAAAACATATGTCAACTGCAACGCTGTTTGGAAAGGCAGTTTTTTCAAAAACCTAGATTTAAAAAAGGCAGTAAAAGCAAAGGTTAAAGAGCAGAGTCATTTACATCCAATCCCTTTATAAGATCCTGACCTAGGACTTCTAAGTGAAATGGTTAGGCTTGACAAAGACACTCTTCAGCCTACTTCCTCTAGAGTGAATTCTGTTTTGTTCCCCAGGTCTTACTGTTCACTACACCTGGAGTGGGAGCCTCTTTTGTATACAGAATGGAGAGCCTTCTCAAGCCTTTCCCACGCTCCATAGTGAGCCTAGACTGAAAACAGGTTACCTTCTTTGGGATGAGGTGGCTGGTGAGAGCAGAGTGAACCTCGTGGGAGAGGCAGAGGGGAGACAGCAGCTGCCCGCCACCCTCACTGCAGGAATCCTCCATAAACGCATCGCTTTCGTCGCTGCTAGACAGCTCTTCCCATTCATCGTCGGAAGCATCTGGGGAGAGTGCAAATCACACACAACTTTCAGAATATTTAAGAAAATCCTCTTGGAAGCGGCCTTCTCAGTGCAGGGGGAGGAGGTCGAAATGTGAACAGTAACCAACCTTCATTGCAGCACATGTTGACAATAAGTTCCAGAGCGGTCTGCTGAGCTGTCAGCAACGCCATGGTCTCTCTCAGCTCCTTGTCAGTGGGCTAAAAGAAAGCAAACAACCAACTCTCAAACATTTGGGAAAATACTTTTGTGTGCATTTCCTTAGTTAAGGCCTACTAGATGATTTCTGCATGTGGAATGCAGCAGGTGGGGGGTGGGCAGGAGAAGAGCAGTGGTGAAGTGCTGGAAGCAGGAACAGGCACTCTGATTCCTTGGTGCTGAGGAGCACACGCGCCACTGTTGCCTGGGCCTCCGTCCATCTGCATGGTCACTCGAAGTGTCGCTTAGTTAGTTGTGGAGGACAGATAAATATTCAGGAATTCTGAACTGAATTCACCCTGAAACTTAACCTAGTGTGTTAAGAAGGAGCTCAGCACACTAAGGTTACAACGAGAGTTCACTTCAGACAGCAGGCACTTTACACAACAAACCTCTTAGACGCTCAGACGTCTTTCTGGAAAAGAGTGCATTAACAAGAACTACTAACAAGCCCTTAAACGACCAACAGAGCTTGGCTAAGGAGAAGAGCTTGCTTCCTGCTTTCTTTGAAGACCACCATAAAGCATTTCTTTAAGACTGAAGAACGAGGGGGACTTTTTCCTCTGGAAATAAATAACATGAACTTATCAATTACCATTCTTAAAATGGGCTGTGTAAATTTACATGACTTTAATTCTCAAGTCTCCTATGAAAAATGAAGTAGCTACATTTTATCGTTTGAATATTTCCTAACTTTAACAGTTTTCTAATTGTCTTTTTAACAGCCACACAATATTCCACTAAATCGATGCACTATAATTTATTAACATTCCACCAGTGTGGACTATTTCAGATTATGTGGATATCTTATTTCCTCAGAAATACTGGGTCAAAGGTTAAAAATACATCTTTAGCTCCTGTGACATATTCCCACTTTTTTTCCAGAATGTTCACACTCATTTATAATCCTCCAGCAACTTCTTTGTGCAGCAATTTTAATCCATGTTCAAAAAAAAAAAAAAAGCAGCAAATTGCTAGTTCAATAGATGTAGCTCAGGAATCCCTGTACTTGTGTTCCTCTTACTGCTGGCAAGACTGTATATCAAAATTATTCCTATTTGCCTTGTGTGTGATGCTCAACTACATAGACATTGATTAGAGCAGACTCACAGCTAAATAAGACATGCTGCTGCTGGGAGCTCGACCAGTTCAAACGTACAATCTGCCTTAGAGGAACTCTGAATTAAGCTCCACTTCTTTATATAACTCTCCTGCTCAGAACATTTTCCTGCTGCTTATTGTTATCAATCTGACATAAAGAACCAATCTAGATGAAATGTTACGACATCTGAGATTTGCTTCAAAATATTCAGTAGCGAGAGGGGAGAGTGGGTGGGGAAACAGATGAAATAAAACAGACTATGATTTGATAACTGATAACTGTGGAAGCTGGGAGGGGAGTACTCTGCTTTTGCGTATATTAAAACAACAACTTGGGTTGGTTCTTTCTTTACATTATTTGTGACTACACCTTCTTGAGTTAAATGATGCCATTAAGGATTTGGACTCCAAAGGACTCCTGCACAAGCCACGGGGCAGTGTGAAAGCCGGGAGCCGACGGACTGTAAATCTGCATTCCCGGCACGCATCAGCATGATGCCTAGCCCCCAGCTGGCACTTCAACATCGGCCCACTGACCAGCATGTCAATCATCCAAGCTACTCAGTTCTGTTAACAGCCTTTAAAAAGCAAGCTTTCGTTAGGAGAAAACACTGCACTGTATAGCACCAAAATTCTATTTTAAAATAATACTTAGGGAAGTCTCTCTTAAATTGCAGTTAAATTACCAGTACTTTTTAAACAGTGGCACTTAATCTTGGTAGACGAGGATCTCAATCCCCACTTACTCCCTCCAGGAGCCCCTTGGAAGCCAGGCTGGAGTTGGGGAAAATCCTCAGAGTGCCCTGCGCCCACTCCCAGCAGGGCGCCAGTTACTCCAGAGTTCCTGACAGCCCGACTCACTTCCACCTCCTCTCTGACAGGAATCCTGGTGGTGAGACATGGCACGTGTGCCCAGTCATGACGAGGTCAGTGCACTGCCGACAGCTGCACAGGTGCCCCAAGCCCTGATTTGGGATACTTGCCGTTGCACGTGTGGCTAAAGCTGTGTCCATCTCAGACCTACAGCTCACCCTTGCAGTGATGACCAAGGAGACGCTGCTAGGTGCTTTACAGCACCCCTTTGGGAGGACGAGGCGCACAGCTAGGCCTCTGTCTACCCTCCTGTACTGACTCTAAATTCTACTCAACACTAACGCAGATGCACAGGTGAGACAAGGAGTAAATCTGGGGTTCAGATACGTACCCCCTGCACCGAAAGGGGGTCTGTGATTTTTAAGCCACTTTATGATGTGCACGCAGCTCAAGGGCAGGACAGCCCCTCATTCGGTGCCACCCAGCACACAGCACGAGGCTTTGCACCTGACAGCTACTCATGGGGATTGGGAAAGCAGTGCTAACTATGGCATTTCTTTAAAACACCACTAATGCATGCCTTACAAGTCTGTGAATGAGAGAAAGTAGTGTACTGATACATTTATTTTCAGGTATATTCCATTCAAAGAATTCTTATTGGGTATAAACTTATCAAAACTCTAAAACACTGACTTAAGACAATTCTCAGCTTCAGTTCATTTTCTATGAGTCAGGACAGGCCATGTCTGAAATTGCAGAAACTACGAGAGGACGTTAATGGCATTCTTTCAGTTCAGGCTTCATCCTCCTCCTTCAGAATGACTTTAGCAGCTTCCTGGCTGATCTTCCTGCCTCCAGGCCCCCTGAACAGCACTAACCTGCTTTCACCATGCTGTTTCCTACTCTAACTCTAAGACAGCTCGAGTGTTCTGGCCAAAAAGCCTTCCCTGACAGCCTCTTCCTGTGTTTCCCCATCAGGGCTGAGTCAGGAGAACCTCCTCTGTAGGAACCACTCCCTTAGAAACCTGTGCATAGCCCAGCACTGTTCTTAGCACAGGCATTATAATAAATTATAATTATATGTCTGTCCTCTCAAGATGGAAAAGGTCCTGAAGACAGGAAAAACGTCTTAATCATCTTTCCATCATCAGCATCTGGCAGAGGGCCTGGCACAGGGCAGGAGCACAGAAAATGCGCACCTGAATGAACAAAGCCCAACTCTTGGTCCCCCCTCCTTGGGGGAGACGTTTTCCCATGGCATGGCTCCCTCTCTGCTGACTGGCTCAGCTGAAGCGTCTCCTGCCTCCAGACTGTGTACCCTTGCCCTGACATCACACCTACTAGCCCAAGTGTGCCACAATCGCCCAGGCTGCCAAAACGACAAACACCATTAATTCTCACCATCACCCAACCGCCTCTGCTCAGCAGCAGTGGGTAAATGAGAGTCTGGTTTGCTCCTTTGGTAAGGCTACACACTAAAATAAAAGAGGTAAGGATGCAAGGGCCAATGCAAGCAAAGTAAAAATTCCTACAGGAAAATGTGAATAAATTGAGGCTTATATCATCTGTAGCCGCAAGAACTCTCTTCAAAGTATCATCTCTTCTCTAGTTATTCTATAGTTTTAGCCTAATAACAATAAATCTCTCTAACAAATTTATCATACTGAACAAAATAATTCTGCAACTTGTCTGGAAAAATGTAGACATAAAACTGAAAGTGCTTCAATATGATACAACTGCTCATACCACACCAAAGAACAGATGAAGTGGGGCCCTCCCGGTGGCACAGCGGTTAAGTTCGCATACTCCGTTTCGACGGCCTGGGGTGTGGACCTATACACCACTTGACCAGCCATGCTGTGGCAGGCGTCCCACATATAAAGTAGAGAAAGATGAGCACGGATGTTGGCTCAGGGCCAGTCTTCCTCAGCAAAAAGAGGAGGATTAGTGGCGGATGTTAGCTCAGGGCTAATCTTCCTCAAATAAAAAAAGAACAGGGGCTGGCCCCGTGGCCAAATGGTTAAGTTTGCACGCTCCACTTCGGCGGCCCAGGGTTTTGCCGGTTCGCTGGAGCACGGATATGGCACTGCTCATCAAGCCAAGCTGAGGCGGCATCCCACATGCCACAACTAGAAGGACCTACAACTAAAAATAAACAACTATGTACCAGGGGGCTTTGGGGAGAAAAAGGAAAAATAAAATCTTAAAAAAAAAAACAAAACAGAAACCATATGTGCATTTAAAAAACCTAAAACCAACAAATAAACTATTTTTAAATTCTAAAAAAAAACCCTTCCTTTAGCATGAAAACAATCTGGGAGACAGTGTGCAACTGAGGTGGGTCAGGAAGATGACTGTGGGCTTCTAAAGTGTTGTAAAAGTTTTGGTCTCTCCCAACTCTGAAATCTGTACACAAAAGTTTCATTTTACACAGGAGATTTTCTTCCCCTTTGGGAGTAGATTTCTAATGTTATAGTGAGAGTTAATGGGAAAACATGACTGATTTTTATTGAAATTCACTTTCTAATTAATTTTGCTGTAACATTTTTCTACAAAGCTTAGGACACGTCTTGAAAGAAAACAGCTGTATTAATCTATGTTTGAAAGCATCAATCTGACTTACTGGAAGTAAATCTGAAATGAAAGTTTTCCTTCTGACTTTTCTTCTTGGAGGAGTTTCTTCCATTTCATCATCTTCAACCACAACACCACCATTAGCATTTTCTAATATTTCCTCGGTCTCTGCAGCAGTTTTTAACTTCTGAGTCTCAGCCTCCTTCATTTGAATAACTATTTTGCCAGCATCCATTTCCAAAACCTCAGATAAGATCTTTAGAATGGCATTTATGATTTCTGCCTGACTCTTGGATGGAATAATGTCTTTTAGATTCCACATTGTGCCTGGAAAAAATGAACATAAGGACAAAGGAAGTGCCTGTGAAATCTTTTATTGAATACAGTTTCCATAAGATTGGTTCTTTAAGCTCAGGTATAATTTCAAAAAAATCTTAACCCTACTGCCTTTGTTCAGTTTTTATTAAATGTGAAAAAGCCTTAGACAGAAGCAGCTCACTTTATTACAATCTTTCACAATCATCTCCCTGCCTTGGCCTCTCTCTGATCCATCACATAGCAGCAGACCAAGAGAATACTGATCAAGTTTCTTCTGAAACAACAAATTAAGTTGCCTCACTTTCTTTCATCTTAACCTGAGTTGCTCTCCTAAGTAGCTTCTTATATTCCAAGAGTGGAATGGAATGTACTAAAATTCCAAGGTCTCAAAAACAAACCAGAGAGCAGGTTCTTGGTTTTTCGCTTATCAAAATAGAACAGGACTTACCATTAAGTAGTTAGACTAATTAAAAAAAAAGCAACTGTAAAAATAAAAATACTTCCTGGTATATACCCAAAAGAACTGAAAGGAGGAACTCAAACATATATTTTTACATTCACATTCACAGCAGCATTATTCAAAAGCCAAAAGGTGTAAGCAACCCAAGTGGCCATTCATGGATGAACAGATCAACAAAATGTGGTATACATATATGTAGTGTGAAATATTACTCAGCTTTAAAAAGGAGAGAAATTCTGACACATGCTACAACATGGATGAACTTTGAGGACATTATGCTAAGTGAAATAAGCCAGTTACAAAAAGAAAAACACCGTATGATTCCACTTATATGAGGCACCTAGAGTAGTCATATTCATAGAGACAGAAAGCAGCATGGTGGTTGCTGAGGACTGGGGAGAGGAGGAAATGGAGCGTAATTTAATGTGTATCGAGTTTCAGTTTTGCAAAACGAAAAGAGCTGTGGAGACTGGTTGCATAACAATGTGAATGTACTTAACGTCACTGAACTGTACCCTTAAAAATGGTTAAGATGGTAAATTTTTTACGCGTATTTTGCCACTTTGGAAAAAACCACCTCTGCAAGGCTAAAGGGCAAGAGGAAAATATATACAGAAACTGTATAAACTACCTGTTACTCAACAGATCATCAGATTATTTCTCATTTCTGGATTTAGAAATTCCAAGGAGAAAAGAGCTGGGGGTAAAGAACTTATAGAAAAGTGAGTGGTCATGTCCTGGGTGGCCACAGTTAATTTCTGAACTCACTGGCTCATAAATAAGAGGGGATCCTGACAACAGCATTTCTTTTTCAGACAACAGTAGTTCTTTAGATTGAAAACAAATCTATTCTAGAAGGCTTTGCAACTAGGCACAACTGCTTGAATTAAGCATCTCTATTTAAATATTAAAATTTTTCAGAGTAGACATAAGTGTGGAAGGCCCTGATGTGAAATGAAGGAATGATTCAATTTTGGCCTCCATCTCTACCCATTACGAGTTACTAAACAAGCATACTATTGCATACGGCTAAATTGCACCTGATAGCAGTGTCTTTAATAGAAGGTATTCCATGGAGCTGACAGGAGAAAGCATCGCTGACTCCAGCACATGCAATGCTGGGGCACTGAAAGATCTCAGTAGCTCTGGGTTATCTTCGGTCACTGTCTGTAAACAATAAGCTAAAAGACAAAAATTAAATATTCAGAAACAAATGACTCCTGCTGGTATAATTTACACCAGAATAACTTATCCAAAAACATTTGCATCTGTAAACTTCTTCAGATACACGTCGCTTTTTGGATATATATGCTTTACCTCAAGGATGGGACACACAAATGAGGCTTCTCAAATTATCAGTGCTTCGAGATCATTTTGCTTTTCTTCTTCTTAATTTCTAATTCTTTACAGAACTACACTTTTATTAAAAACAATTTAAAAGGCTTTTAAATGTTGTGACAATGTGAAATTACTATAAACATTTATAGGGGCCAGCCTGTGGCCTAGTGGGTAAGTTCGGTGCATTCTGCTTCAGCGACCTGGGTTCAGAGGTTCGGGTCCTGGGTGTGGACCTGCACTGCTTGTTGGCTGTGCTGTGGTGGCATCCCACATATAAAATGGAGGAAGACTGGCACAGATGTTGGCTCAGGGCTAATCTTCCTCAAGCAAAAAAAAAGAGGAAGATTGGCAACAGATGTTAGCTCAGGGAGAATCTTCCTCAGAAAAAAAACACCCCCCAAAACCAAAAAACAAAACATACTATAAAGGTTCATCCTGAGTTTCTGTACTCATGGTGGACCAGCAGCAAACAGCCTGTGGACTAAACATCAGGTCACAGACAACACTCTTAGAGTAGTCCTGCCATCACTAACAACAAGCACTAGGTTTGGGGACACTCCGGCTTCTTTCAAATTCAGCATGACCTTAAAAGTTGAGAGTTATTTCTGGTTAAGCAATTTCTTTAAGAAAAAAAGTATTAGAGTAAGACAATGGATTACAACTTGCATATTAGAAATAATTAACTGAAAGTATAAAAACAACTGGGATTGCATAAAAGGTTGACAGAAAAGATCTTCGAAGCACAAAAGAGGAAGCAAGCCCAAATTTGTTTTCTTTGAGATACTGTATTCTATACAAATCCACTTCTTTCTAGGTCTATAAATTTCAAAGTAGATCATGGCCATCCAAATTAGTCAAAATACATGCTATTGCTATGATCTAGTTTGGTTCCCAAAATACATTTGTATACAAATCCACATATATGCATACATGTACATAGACATATATGCAAATGTAACATTTTCCATTAAGAGACTAATTAAATTCACTTCAGCAAAAAGCCAAGATAAGTTCACTTTACTATTTGCAAGCCCTGCTGAATTTTCAAAACAAAAGTAATTTGACATTTGTTTAAAAAATCATGAATCTAGTTAAATGCAGAGGGAAAACACTACTATACAATGCAAAATTACTTTGCCCTGATCCATTTTTTAAAAGTTCATTAGAGGAAAAAAACTAAAAAAATAGCAATCTAAAAGACCAAAGTTAGTAAAATAGGAGAGAAGCTCTTCTTTTAAATGCTGTGAACTAACTTTCCTGAAATTCTCTTATTGTTATAAAAACTGTTCTCTGAGATTAAAAGTCATCTACCAATTTTTAGTTCAACTGTTTTTAAATTCACTTTTACTCACAAATCTCCCTTCTGCCAGAGACTCCATTTTAAGAAACTGATTTTTAAATTTTTCCCAGTAGTGTTTATTTCACCATTTCCTTTTTCTTTTCTGTTCTCCTAAGCTTATCCATTAGAGCCAAGAGAAACACCAGTAAGGGAATACACTTCAGTAAGGGAAACACACTTTGTCCTCGCCAGGAGAAACGCATAGGAAATAAAAGGAGAGGTGGGTGCCCACCATTATCATGGGTACAAGAGAAGCACTTTTCATCAATCATTTCTCCACTCTCCCCCAGAGTTCTGTTGAGCCACCCACTCTCCAGTTTCTGTCTCTTCCTCCTGCTGAGTGAGGGCCCCCAATGGCTCTCTAACCCCATGTGGAGAAGCCAAGGGAGCCAACGCAGCTGAAGCTGCCAGACTGTGATTTCCTTGTCCCAAAGAAGGAAAGCAGGTCCCAGCGATATTTCAATCCCTTATTTTCCTCTCTCAAAAAAACCACAGGTTATCAGTTTTCTGCTGGAAGTATGAGATAGTGGTACAAGACATTTGAATAAGTCTAGATTCCAATTAACTTTGGCTAAAAGGCCTGGTAGTTGTGGGTTACTATTTCTCAGTAAATGAAAGATGAAAGCTTCAAGAATTAATAAAGTCTTCTAAGAATGGGAATACACTAGAAACTATATATACTCACATAATTACCTTCTTCCCTTTCAGAGGGAAGAGTAGGAAAATTCTATGAGTAAGTAAAGTTTTAAATACAGATTTTACAAGATTCAGAACAAACAGAACTCAGCTATGCATTTACATACAATGAGAAAAAAATTGCTCCTGAAGAATAAACATGCTATGTCTGAATAACAATTTTTGAATACGGCCACCCACACTTAATAAATTATCACCTTTTCTTCACTTACCTACTGAAATAGCCAGGTCAACATTGGTGGAAAACCTACTTAAACACTTTAACACAATCTCCAAACACCCTTCTTTGGTGAATATAGACACTGCTCTACTACTGCATTCACTAAATTGAAGGGGGAGAAAAAAGTTTTACTATTCACATTTTAACATCAAGAAATCAACCATAGAAATTCACAAAAAGATAAATCAGGCTTTATAAAAGAACACAAGAATTGGAGTCAAACACTCGCCATTTTTACAGATGAAGAAACCAATGCCCCCTCATATTCACTGTACATGAGCACAACCGGCTATCTGTATTTTTATTTCTATCACAGTAGGATCTTTTAACCAATTTCTTTACCCACATGCCAGTTTCCTTACAGAAGGTTAGAGCTGGAAGAGATCTGAGCAATCATTTACTTGAACTCCTCGTTTTATAGATGAGGAAACCCAGGGCCCAAAAGGCGAAGTGATCTGACCAAAGATCACACATTTTTGTCAGTAGTGGTTCCTTGGGCCCAGCCGACTGTTCTTTCCACTAGACCACAGTAATAAGTTCAAGTGAGGGTCAAAGGTCTCCATATTTATCACACAAAAGGCACACATTTAAAAGAAAGTAAAATTAAATTTTATTCATTCCTTCTAGACCACTATTATAATTTCAACAACGTACAGTCTTCAACAGAGAAATTACTTAAAAAATATTTTTGAAATTACACTACCTTTTAATAAAAGAACCAATATTAATGTTATCAATGTCATTAATAAACATACATACTAAATACAGGGTAAACTGAGCTAATTATAATAATTTTATCAATATTTCCAGAGAAAAGTATTCCTCCATAATACCACGTATACATGACACACTAATAGCTATCAGAGCGGACTAAATTATTAAATTCAATCCTGTTATCTAAAGATAAACTATTTTCTTTCCATCCATCCATCCATCCATCCATCCACTTACTGCAATACTGCTGTGAGCTACCCTTAAGAAGCCATCAGTAAAGTCAGGTATAATCAGGAAGATAAAGCACCTATGAGTTAAGATCACATATATATATTTGTAAATATAATTTAAAAGATAAACTATGAAACAAAAATGTTAAGAGCTGCGATAACCGGAAATGATACAGATAGGACTCACAGGCATTCAGGAAAGAGATCATGGTGGAGATCACTTTTTCAGGTTCTTTTCAAAGAAATGTTTAAAAAACTTCCAAGTTCAACAATTTATATCAGTTAAGTTCTCTAATGCACAGAAAAACAGCACCCACCTGCTTGCTCAAAGTCCATTTCCTCAATCTGATCTCGCCAATTTTTCTGGCGGAATGTATCCACCAGTATAAAATGAAATCCTAAGCAAGTTCAGATTGCTATGTAGGCAGCTTTTCAGGATCCTTAATGTTGTATTCTAAGAAATATCTGTGCTATTAGGTCAGAAGTTATAATTGCTGCAGATTGAAAATAAGGAACCATGACAGAATCTTGCTAGAAGTGTGGGACATAAAATGGGGTAGAAAAAAATAATCCAGGTAGTGTTTCTAGCCCTTCTCATTCCTAACAGCAAGTCCACTCCAGTCCACTACTGCTACCATCATGGAATGCAGCATGGCCTACATCCTCCCAGGGAGCTCTTCTCAGGCACTGACCTCCCTGTCAAACGGCAATTGCCAGGGTCGAGGAACAAACCACTGGCCAGTCTGTGGTCCTCTCTCATTCCAGATGCCAGGCCAAGCAGCTAGTGCACTGCGGCCTGACTAGCTTTAAGACAACTGCTGCTTCAGGTATGTGAGTGGAGCAGGAGAAACGGGGTGCAGTAGGTGCTAACGGCCATGCTTCCTCTTATTTTTGTCCGCAGCAATGACTGGAGAGAAGAGTTGTAAAGCAAAAAAACAGATGTAGTGATGCTCTGAGGAAAGGGCTTGGGAAGGAAGGCTGACCTCAGGGCCCCTGAGACCGCCTCCTACCAAGCGTCAGCATCATGGATTTAAAGGCCTGCGAAAGAGAACTCTGCAGCTGCGGGGCACCGTAACAGGAGGCTGCACTTGGAAAGCATCTTACCAGATATTCCACAGCACATTCATGGCCTCATTGGCTATGTTCTCAATAAAATTTCTGCTCCGATCTTTTTTTTCCGGAGACATCTCATTTGAATCCAGTCCAGCACTACACTGTAACCAAATATCATGATTAGCACCCTGGTTCAAAAGAATAATTAAACAAAGAAGACTAATGATAGTGAAGAATCACAAAAACTGAACATCAGAAATTAGAGTGGTTAAGGAACCAATCAAATCCTCATAAGCAGTACAGTTTCCACAACCCTGCCCTTTTCTGGTCAAGAAATACAGACAAGAGAGGTTCACAAGTCATTGTACAAACTAGACATAAAGGATTTCACATTTTAAATGCAAGCGTAAAATCAATACAAAGCATTTCATCTAACGTGATAAGGATAGTGTATAAGGCAAAGAAAGGTAATTCATAGTAAGACCTAACATCTACGTATCACCTGTGTGCAAGGCACTTTTCTAAGCACTTAATATATATCAAGTCATTTAACCCTCACCCCAAACCTACGAAGGAGATGAACTATTGCCCCCAGTCTCTCTACAAATAGGAAACCGAGGTACAGAGAGTTTGCTGACGTGCAGCTTAATGTACGGCAAAGCTGTGGTTCAGAGCCAGGCACGCCGGCTCCAAAGTCGGGGCTCCGAGCCACTCTGCAGTCCTGCCCCTCCAGCATAATCCAAGCACCCGCCAAAGCAGGGCTGCTCAATCTCGGCATGACTGGCATTTTGGACCAGATATTTCTGCGTGTGGGGGGCTGTCATGTGCACTGTGGGATCTTTATCAGCATCCTTGGCCTCTACCCACTATGTGCCAGTAGCAACCCCCACCCCCAAGCAGTGACAATCAAAAATGGCTCCAGACATTGCCAAATGTCCTCTGAGGGGCAAATCATCCCAAGTAGAACCACTGTTCCAAAGGGAACAAGACTGACACCTCTCATCAAAACTGGATATTCTTTATAGAGCCTTAAGTGAAAGTCACCCATCAATACAGAATAGTGGACTAGAGGCACTCCAGAGAGCGAGCTCCTTCATCCCAGAACTACGTCGTGCAATAGGCTGGCATGATTTTAAATTTGAGGACTTAACATCATCTTCACACCAAATTCCTAGTGTCTGTCTCAGCTTCCTCATCTCTGAAAGAGGAATAATATACCTGCTAAATAAGACTGCTGTGAAGATTAAATAAGACACAAAACAAAAAACAGCACCTGGCACATAAATAAGCAATCAATAAATACTAATTTTTATTGTATGAAGTTTAGAGTCTAAAGGAGTCAGTCTATAGTTTCAGGAAGGGCTTTTCCAACTAGCATATAAATAAAAGTAGTGGGGATGAAATAACGTGAGACTGTATCAATGATGAGATCAGTGTTCCCAGGAAAAGAAATAAAATTCCCATAGGATGTCTTGAGGGAAGACAAAGCAACTAACACCAAAGTACTAAAACAAAACAAAAAAACCTAAGTTTGTATACTAAAAGCTACATTTAAAAATTGCCATGAAGATGCTTTAAAACCTGCATACCTCTTTTAGCAGTGCCACCAGAGGAGTCATGATATCCTTAGTCACCATGTCGTCACAAACTTCAAAGCCTCCACAAGCACTGAGATTTCTACACAAGAAGTTTAAATGTTTTACTTTCAGATCACGTCATAAAATACTAAGCTCTCAAATTTATTTCATACTTAAGGTTTCCCAGATGAAACTGCTTATGATTTCTGTAAGATGCTGCAGAACCAATGCACAGATTTTCATCTGTTCTAATCCTTGTTGTACATGATGTCAACAAATGACTCTGTCATGTGAGAGCTTAGTTCTGAGGTCTGAGACAGTACACAGGTGTGTGGTTATAGGGAAGGAAGAGCGGAAAAGACCTCTCCTATTTAATGTTAATAAATCACAGCCTGATCTTATATGAACAGACCTTTTCTTGGAATCAAGACTTCAAGGACAGCAGGGGTGAGGCTACTGAGAATGACACCCCCAAAGCAAGCCTGACTAAATTTAATCTTAATTGGGAAGACACTGCTTGCCTTCTGAGTGCACAGCACTGTGCTAAGCACTTAGGATATGAAGACAAGTCACAGGATGCCTCACAATCTTCCAGGAGCTCCCAGTGTGTGTACGTTTCAGGGGGAAGGGCAGGGCTTTCTACATGCTGTTTCCTCCACCAAGTGGTTAATCCCCACTCATCCCTCACATCTCATCTCAAACATCACTCCCTTAGGGTTTTCTTCCCTGAACCCCCGGTTATGCCTTCTCACAGCATCCTTTGTAATTGTCACTGGTTGTAATTATACACTTGTGTGATTGTTTGGTTAATGCCTGTCTCCCTCGATAGTGTAAGATCCGTTAAGGACAGAAATTATGTGTCTTGCTATCACATGCCCACAACCTAAATGACTGCCTGGCACACAGCAGGCACTCATAATGTATATTTGCTAAATGAATGAATGAAACATAATAAATATAGACAGAGCTACAAGAACTACAAACATTAACTTCTCCTCTTGCTCGCTCTAAGGTCTATTCTCTGGACAGCCACCAGAGTGGCCTTTTCCAAATGTAAATGAGACGCTACTCCTGATTACAACAGATCCTTTCTCCCTACACCATGGAATCCTTGTCCATCTCTCCAGCCTCATCTCCTATAATACCCTACCCCATACTCTACTCAGCCGCACTAACCTTGCTGTTCTTTAACCACGCCAAGCCCTTTGCTGGCGCACTTCTTTGCTGTTCCCTCTGTTGTGAATGATTTTTCCCCTGTTTTTCCAAGTCTGGCTCTCTCATCCATCAGCTCTCAGTTCGCAAACGTCATCTAAAGATCACCCAATTGCAAAACTTCCCATCCCCAACTCATCATCCTCTTGGTTTTCTCCACAGCACTTCTCACTATCTAATATTACGTTTTACCTGTTTGCTAGTGTCCTGTCTCCTCATCAACATGGGTTCTGCGAAGGCCGGGAACTTGGCTGCCTTGCTCACTGTCCTGCCTGCTCAAAATCCTCTGCACCTAGAGCACCTGGCACACACACTGAAAGAGCTCCTTGAACCTCAGGACTCTACGGAGGATTCCTGGAGAGGGTGCAATGTGCGCTCGGCCTAGAGGGAACTTGACAGGTGGCTGCTGCAGGCGAGCAGCCAGGAGGACCTATGGAATGTGTGCGGTCTGGGGGTCACGGCAGCCTCTCGAGTCGGAAGCCTGAGTTCAAATCTCCCTCCTGCAAACGGCAGACCCTGGGCAGTTCTTGGCCCTCTCGAACTGCCGAAGACAAGAGACCTGAGCATGAAACGGGATACACCGAAGGCGCTGGCTGGACGCCGCGCCGCCCGGATCCGAGGCACCGCCCCGGAACCCCTCCCGGCTCACCTCAGCGCGCCGGCCGCCGTCTCTCTCACGGCCAGGCTGGGGTCGAGCAGGAGCGGCCCGAGGCGGCGCACAGCATCCCGGCGCAACAGGCCCGGGAGTGCCGGCCGCTGCTGCACCAGCCGGGCCAGCCCCGCGCAGGCGCACTCGCGGACCTCGGCGCTAGGATGCTGGAGCTGCGGGAGGGGACAAGCGTCAGAGCGAGAGCAGAGCGCAGGCGCGGGCCGGGGCGGCAGCGGCGCGCGGCGCTGTCCCGGGACTCCGGGGGAGGCCCGCCCCACCCCCGCCTCACCTTTTCCAGCAGCTCCGCCGCCGGCCCCTCGTCCTCCTCTTGCTCAGTCCCGTTCGCCGCCGCCTCGGCCTGACAGTCGCCGGTAGGGGAGAACTGAGGTCGCTTGAAGCGCTTCGTCCGGCTCTTGCCCATGGCGATACGCGCCGGGGAAAAGACCAAGAGAGGAGGGCAAGAGCAAGACGCTCAAGGCTGCCGAGCCGGTGGCAAGGTCCTGTCGCCTGAGGGGGGCTTCGCGCCGCTGCTCGGCTAGGCCCGCTGACGGCCCGAGCCCACGTGGGGAAGCAGTGCGCAGGCGCGCGGCGTGTCAGGGCGAGGAGGGGGCTGGAGCGGAGAGCGCGCAGGCGTAGAGGAGAGGATGGGCGGGGCCAGACCTGGCCGAGGGGCGGAGTCCTGTGGATTTTCCCGGGAAGTAGGCGGCTGGATTTGAATGGTAATGACCAAGAGCAAAAGTGAAAAAAATACACCAATTGCTGAAGTAGTCTTTCAATTCTTTATTTTGTACTAGCAGGTTAAAAATGTCTTCAAATAGAGAACAATATTCTAAAAGATTTTTTTAAAGAAAACATATCATTGGCTGAAATGAGCCAGATCAATTTTGTGCTGTAGGATATTTACATCTTTGCCCTTCAAATCTATTGCCTGCCTTGTTGTCTGTTTGGCCAAATTAAACACTGAAAAAATATCTAGGTTAGAACAAGTCACTTCTGCTTGTTACTTACGATTTAATTCTACTTGTAAATTAGGATTTAATCCTAATACGGACTGCCCTAAATCCCATCTAATTTACCCAACCTTTGGAAAGTGACAAACCTTAAATGGTTATGATCAAAATAGACACTAATTACTATTGTTCTAGAGTGCTGAGAAAACAGTTTAAGGGCATCCTCTTTGCCAAAAAATCAACAGAACCAGTGTTCCATATCCTTCCCCAAACCAGGATTGTCAGTCTTTCTCATTTTAGCCATTTTAATGGATGTATAGCAACTGGAACTCTCAAAAATTGCTGGTGGGAATTAAAATGGGACACTACTTTAGAAAACAGTTTAGCAGTTTCTTTTAAAGTTACATACATTCAGCCTTTATGATCCAGCAATCCCACTCCAAGGTATTCCTAAGAACAGTGAAAATATCCATAAGACTTGTACATGAATATTCATAGAATCTTTATTAATAATAGCACCAAACTGGAAGCAACTGAAATGCCCATCAACAGGTATAAGGAGAAACAAAAAAGAAAGAAAAAGGAATGAATTATGGATACTCATATTAACATAGATAAATTTTCAAAAATATGTTGAGTAAAAGAAGCCAGAAACAAGAGTATTGTACTATTTGATTATACTGTGATTTCATTTATATGAAACTCTAGAAACCACTAATCTAATCTACAGTGATAGAAGCTGGACAGTAGTTGCCAGGGGCCAGGGGTTGGGGATGGGAGTTGACTGGGAAGTGATGTAAGGAAATCCTTTGGAGTGATGGAAATGTTCTGTATCTTGCCTGTGGTGACTGCTATATGGGTGCTACATTTATCGAAATTCATCAAACTGTAGAATATTTTATAGTAATAAGAGATTTATTACCTGTAGGTTAACCTGAATAAAGTTGAATTTTAAAAAGCCTGCAGAACCTATCCCTGTTTTGATCAGTCCCTTCAGACTCATTGGTAATTATAATGGATTCTGTTCCCTATTTGGAGAGTGAGTGTCCCATTGGCATTTAGTATTTATTGAGCCATCACTATGTGCCAGACACTGCTCTAAGAGCTTTGCATGTATTAGGCTATTTAACCCAACAGTCCCATGTGATGTTAGTATCCCCTTGTTAGAGATGAGAGAACTGAGGTGCAGAGAAGTTAAGCTACTTGCCTAAGAGCACATGATTTGTAAATGACAAAGACAGGATTGACCCTACATGGACAGGCTTGAGTTGGTTTGTAATAATTGCAATACACTGTCTCCTACTGAATTTGCTGGTATGTACTGAAGAGCTAGTAAACTGAAGAAATCCAAATTGTAATGGGTAACACCAGGTAGAGGGAGGAACACAGAAAATGACTAAGAGGAGGGCAAGGGCTCCCAAATTGGGTGAAAGGCTCTCTACACCTGTTCCTCTACTTGTAAAATGAACTACTCCATCTAGCAAATTCATATTTCTCTAGCTCCCTCACTGAAAAGAAGTACTTCACGTGCATACACCATTTGAAAAGTCCTAAAAGGAAGAACAGCAGTCCCTTGCCTTCTTTCTTCCCAAGCCCTTTCTAGGAAGCAAACATTCTCGACTGTTGTACCTATTTCTCTTATTATCATCTCCATACTTCCAAATGATAAGCTATTGCTCTTTCTAATTTGTCGCTGTCATACGTTATTTCTTGATTTCTTGGCCTGGTAGGTAAGGACTTAGCTCTCCTATACTCCCTCCTCCCTTTCTCCCTTCATCCAACAAAACTGTACAAGGCTTGATTAAATCAACAGTCACTGTCTAAAGTACTAGGACAATGCAAGTATTGCTCACTGCTGCACTAAGAAGTCCACCAAAACCACAGTTCCTTTGTTGTGCAACCCTTCATTTTTAATGGAGTTTATAATTGCCTTTATCCTGGTTTCCCATCAATCTGTCATTTTTTTCCAAATGTCCAACATCTCTATCAAGTGTTTTCCATACGGTCAAACATATCCGTTCCAATTTCTTCCCTGCGATCTCCTTCCTATCCTCCTGCTTCTTATCTGGACTGGGAGCTCTCTAAGGATGCTGCACAGTGGGCATCCTGGACTTTGATTGTGGCTTGTGTGTTGGATTCCCCATTTCCTATGTGGTTGTTAATACATGAAGAGAGAGTAGTGGTGTTCACTATGAGAATGCTGTTTACTGTGGAAGCTCTTGGCAGGAGTCACTCTACATTATTTATTGGAAACATATCCTACATGCATAAGTTAAGTTCACAAATGTAATCAGATGTAATTCAGAAACAGGGATTTCAGAAACTCAGTCCCAGGCCCTAGGATGTGTTTTTCCAAACTGTTGCTGTTCAAATTTACTTTATCTGAATGTGATTCAAACAAACTAACTGTAAAAGAGACATTTATGAGACAATTGGGAAAATATGGGCTGAATATTTAATAGTATGAAATTATTGTTAATTTTTTAGGTGATATGGTATTGTGGTTAGGAGTCCTTATCCTTTGGAGATATTTACTGGAATATTTATAAAAGAAATGATAAAATATTTGGGATTTACTTCAAAACAATCCTTTGTGGGGTGACGGAGGACGGAGACAGAGCATATATGAGAGACAAGACTGGCTATGTGTATGTTGACAATTGTTGGAGTGATGGGTACATGGGCGTTCGTTATACTCCTCTTTCTACTTTTACATGTGCTTAAAATTTTCCATGATAACAACTTGTTGGGGTTTTTTTTGTGAATGGTTTTCAGGGTAGAGCAGGGAAAAGAATAAATCTGATATTGATAGATAATTGTAGGAAACTTAAAATTGAAAAAGCAACTTCCAGCCAGGACACATCTCTTGATTTACTTAACAAAGTTGTAATCGACAGTTATTCTGGTTTCCCTGCTGTTATTAAAAGGACAAGTCTTAGCATTAGCTTTCTATCTGAAAAACCTCTCCTACAGCCAAATAAATTATGTAAGAAAACTTATGAGTTAGTGTAATTATGTACAAACTCAATTTCAATACCAAAGTCAGGATTCACTCATTCGTTCAACCAACAGTAACTGAGCATTTCCACATGCCAGGTGCTCTTGGGTACTATAGATACACACAGGACAAAGACTCAGGATAGGGACTTAAAATAAAAACTAGTTTGTAATAAAAAAATCAGAGTTCTATTTCTTACATGCATTATTTCATTTAGTCCTTATAACAACTCTGCAAGGTAGCTCTAACAGGCCCAAATGAAGAAAGCAAGGTTCAGAGAGAATAAGTCACTTGCCCAGGTGGTTAATGAAGGAACCAAGACCATAACCCAAGTCAATCTGGCAGCCTGGGCTCTTCCACTACACATGGCCCGAAGCCTCCTTAGCTGGCAGACGACATCATGCTTGGTTTGAAGCAGCTCCCTAGTTTTACACAGATCAACCCTCCTCAAAGTGTGCTTCCTGGAATACTCCTTTTGTGTAATATTCTGCCAGTCAGGATCTTAGTTGCAAGTTAAGAGAAGCTGACTTTGGCTGATTAAACAGAAAACAGATTATTGAAAGGATATTGGGTAACTCATGGAATTTTGAGGAGGTCTAGAGAGACCAATCCAAGGCTAAACTTTTAGGAAAAAATGGCCAAACCCATGCCATCGGACTGGCTTGATGAGGAGACTGGTACTACCACCATCACCAAGCACTAAGCACCCTGCAACAACACCCACCAAGAGCTAAGCGGCTTTATGGCCTCCCCTCATGCCTGGGGCCCAAATGCAAAGGAGTCAGAGATGTTTTTTAGGTTGTCCTGGGAGAGACTGGAGTGATTTGGCTGACACCATTCCCCAAACCTAGCAAGGGTACTCAAAAGGAGGTTGGTAGACAGAAAGCATGATAAATATCCAAATATCCAGTGTATGTTAATAGGTATTTCACAAAATGGCAGGGAAATAGGCAGAAACTACTGCAGGACCACTTGGAACTTTTAATACGCTTCAGAGCATGGGGAATGTCCAAGAGGAGGATATAATAGTTACCAAAAATTGGTGATCATGGAAGCTTTACTTCTGTAACAGGTTACATAGGATGAGAAAGTGGTAGTGGTAGTGGTGGTGGTAGCTTTACGCTCCATTGGTCCCTCTCTAGGCCTCCCACCAAGTCCTACTCATTTGACTTCCAAAAGCTCTTACTTCCCTGCTTCCACTCCCTGAACTCTAGTCCCCGAGCCCGCTGCTCTCCCCTGGACTGCAACAGCAGCTCCCAGCTGCCCTCCCAGGTCATGCCCCTGCAACAGCACTCAGTCCGGATCACAAAATGCAAATCCAGTTAAGTCACTTCCCTACTCTAAACCCTTGGCGGCTTCCCCCTGCCCTCACCAAACTCCCAACCCCTGGTTCCTACCTACTTGTAGCCTCACCTCTTGTCACAACCCATCTCCAACTCCATGCTGCCAGCCGCATTCAAGAACTGCCTCTGCCCCCTCTGCTCCCCCTGCCGCTCCCCACCCCGGGCCCTTCACATCTGTTTGGAAATAACCTTCTTTAGAAAGTCTTATCTGGGCTGGACCCTGTTCCCTTGGGTGTCCTACATTTTTACCTTTCATAGTACTTAAACCACATAGTAACTGCTCCATCACTGGTCTGCATTCACCACTGGATGACAAGTTCTGCGACAGCAAAAACTCTCCCTCACACATTTTTAACACCCAGCAAAGCACTTGCCACTTAAAGGGCAGTCTACAAAGGTGATGAAAGAGCACACCTACAATTTCAGACAACAGATATCCTTTTACTTTCTTGTCTCTCACACAATCAGATTTACATAAGAGATAACCAATCATACACTAAAAACATCAGTTTTTAAAATGTTTGTGTTCCACGATGCATTCAAGATGCACTTTCTATTTTTAGGGGAAAAAAGAGGGGAAAAGATAGAAATTATACTTACTCAATGTAAAAGCATATAGAAAGTTCATTCTGAAGAAGAATGAGACTCAAGGTTCTAGGGTTTCAACAGAGAGGAAATGATAGAGCCACTTTACTTGCTGATGAAGGCAGAGCATCTGCCAGCTGGGATTCTCAGCTCAGTCTCTACCAAATGCTAACCGAGAGTCCAGTTCTAAAGGAGAAAAGAGCCCCCCAAGATCAGCACCATCAGGCAGCCACAGACATGATGTTTTCAAGTGAGGTTGCTTGAGAGGAGGAAAACACCTAGAACCGTTTTAGGTTTCTTAATCATTAGAGGCCAAGTATCTTTTATCTTTGCATTTAATCTAGTATTCAGGAGTTTGTGTGGTTCAAAAGAGAAGCAGAATTTCCTTACGGTTATCTCAACTGATGTTGACATTGGGTAAATGTGCAACAATGAGATCTATTTTTTTCACCTTAGGATTTGGTTTAACAACTAGATTTACTGAGCATTGACTCTGTAGCCAAGCACTGTTCAAGTGCTTTACATGAATTAAAATGTTTAATACTCGATATAAACCCGGCAGATTGGCATTATACCTATATCCTATATATTATCTACCTAGGAGATTGGCATTATGCCCATTTTATAAATGAGGACACTAAGGGTACATAATTTGCCTAAAGTTACAAAACTAGCAAGTAGCAGATCTGAGATTCAAATCCAGACAGTCTGGCCTAAGAGTCCACATTCTTAACCATCACTGTAATGGCTCATGAATTAAGTTCCACACACACAAACATCCTTCCAGTCGGAGTCAATGACTTGGGTTCTGGTGCTGGTTCTGTCTTTAATAGGTCGTGGGGACCTGGAGTAAAGTCACTTTGAAACTCTGACACTGTCTTCCCCACCTATGAAATCAGAGGACTGGCCTCAGTCAGTAATTCCCGAAGCGCGTGGAAGCGGGTGTGAGAGGCGGAGGGTGGCGGTGAAGGGCAGCTAACCTGGCAAGGATCCCTGGGCCGTTTCAACCAGAGCAAAGATGTTTTTGGAAAATGAATTGTTCTGCTACAAGTAAAGGTATGAAAAAATCTAAAAATCTGAAAGCAACCCTACCTCCATTAGCATAGTAAAAATCACATCCAGCGGTGGAGACCTAGCATGGTAATGATATGTGTGTCGCATGTAGTGCCGTATTACACAACGCAGGTGCAGGCACAACCCACCCCTACATGCCATGACAAGGCCCTCCTCCCAGCCTTTGCCTAATAAATGCTCCACAATCCCGCTCCCTAACTAGCAGGTCACCTGCCCCTTTCCTTTCTGCACAGACTCCCTTGTGCCTCTCCCGTGCACAAGCTAATAATCTTTTACTTTTCTACTCCCGTTTGTTGTCTCTCTTGATTTCCATCCTGGGGGACAACAAGAACCCATGTGCCAGTAACAGACACAGAATTGAAGTAAAATATCTCATTTGGAGCTTGCCTATATCTGACATACACAGTATGCTTTTATATTTTTTCAGAGTTACAGACTTACAATAAACCAAGGAAAAAGCCCAATCACTAATTATATATAAAGTATTTATTTTTATGCACATATTTGCCTACAAAATTTACAGAAAATAAAACAAAGCAGTATAGAATACCCTCTTAAGACTTCTTAGGAGCAAAGGGTTTTATTGCTGCAGTTCAAAGAATAAAATTTTATACATGTGAAAGCCAAGATAAACATATTTAAGTTAAATGGTAGCCTTGTTAAAAAGTTTTTGTCCTGTTACTGAATTTTCAGCTTTATGTTAAATGAAATGTAAAAGATTGCTCATGAAATAATTTAAACCTTTTCAAAATCTTCAAATAAACAGGTAAAAGGCACCTCCAGTTCTTTAAAATATTTACAGCAATCCCAATAGTTTAATTTTTAGGGCTATTATAGTACATGTGGCTAATATGCATACACAGTATGTCATTAACACTCTCTAAACAGTGAGAATTGTCGACTCCAGTTTGTGGCACAGCTCCCAAGTTATCCCTGTGATGGAGTGGAGATCAATTACACTTGTGCGATACTATTTAACAGCATGTCTACCACAGCATAAAATCCAATTACCTAAAACAATGACTATTTGTTTTCCCAGACAACATAATTTATAACTAAACTTTATATTCAGAAGCCTTTGGAGTACTATTAAAATTATTAAAAAATATAAAGTATATTTAGCATTAAATGAAAACAATGAACTGGAAAACACCACCACAATAGTGGCTGAAGTTCACATTTAACAAAAATGTTTCTCAAAACATCTATAAGTTTGCAACATAATGGAGATGAGTTTTCCTCAGTCTAAGCTCAATCCGACGACGTTACTCCTGCATTGACTGAGAGAGAGAAGTGTGAGAACGAAAGGCACAGCTACACACAACAGCTGTCTGTAAAGAGCTGTGGAGATGGCAAGCAGATGTTCCTGAAATACTGGGGTAGGAGAACAAAGTCCACATAACGGTTTCCTCTTTAACATTGGCATTGATTTACTATTTACAGTAGTTTGCAAAAATACATTATAAAAACTGGATGAGGTTCTAAGTTTAACTTAGTAACATACATATATCCTTCATCTGCAAACATCTTTGCAGAGTCTGAAGTACTAAAGTGACACTAATACTGAAACACAGATAACCAAAGGTACCAAACCAGTGATGATGCGAGTCACCATCATCAGGACAAGCTGGGGAAATATTGCACACTTCTCGTCAGCTGTTACTATGACCTTCACATGTCCAACTGTAAGAGGAATCCCTTATGGCTTTTTGCTTTATCACTTATTTGCAGAAAGGCTGTTTTAGGTCCCATAACAATGAATGCAGATTGTCACTGAACATGTGGCCTAGGTTTCAAAATTAGTTTTCCTGTCTGTAAAAATGAAAGGAAAAAAAAAAGTTTTTCAATACACACTTCTAGCAAAAACACCACCACTCACCTATAAACTGTAAAGGGCGTTCAAAGGATATCAGAACACCTCTCTACATTTAGTCAAGATTAAGCCATTAATGGTTATGTTGTCAACGTTTTCTTTGTGTGGAGCTTTTTTCTGAAATCTTTATTCCTTTAAAGAACACACATACAACCTTCATTTGATGAATTTCCTGTCCACTGGCTACCTAAAAATCAGCCAATCAACCTGCTGGATAAGACAGCACCCCAACTTGTGCAGACTGATTTATGCTCCTTACCAAAGTTTATAAGACATAAACAAAACTACATATTTGAGCAAACACATTTCTCCTTTCCCAACATTAAGTTTTTCATTTCCTAAAGTTAAACTGTAAACCAAAGTTGGAGCAACAGATGCTCATATACTGCGGGTGTTAAGTTTAAGCAGAAACAACTCTTCTGTAGGGCCAACTGCCCTGTTTATTCAAAAAAAGAAAAGTGCACACCACATAACCCGAAGAATTCTACCTCTAGGAATTTACCTGAAGGAAACCATACTGCAAATGTAAACATGTACATGTAAGTGTTATTAATGCTCATTCAACATTTATTGAGTGCCTACTATGTGCCAGGCCTGCGTGAAATGCTCGGGATCCAGTAATGAACTAGACAAAGTCCTCTGTCTTCATGGGTTTTAAGTTCTGGTGGAAAACACACAACACATATAATAAAGGAAGTGTGGAACCAATTGTATGTCCAATAGGGGATTAAATTATGATGCCCCCATAAAATGGGACAATATGTAATTGAACAAAATGGAAGGCCTTAATTGAGATAATGCAGGTAAAAAGATAAGCCCAGGACATCACACATGGTTAATGTCCAATACACGGCCACTTTTAAATTCTAATGTTGGGTCAAAGAAGCAGATCTGAAAAATCCATAACATCTTTCTTTTACAAAAAGTAAATGAGAATATACAATATATAAAACATGGTGATCGTCTCTGGTTGGTAAGATTCTAGGTGGTTTTAATTAACATTTTATTATCATCCTCAGGTCAAAAGTGTCGGGATTCTGGCTACCTCTTGATTCTCACTTTCACATAAATTTTGGTCATTTAATTTTTGGTAATTCCTTGATATCTTGGTAGTACTTTGATACTAATTTTTCCACTGTTTTATGAGGTATAATTTATATACAGCAGAATGCTCAAATCTTGTGTACAGTTTTATGAGTTTTGACAAATGTATACACCCATGGAGCTGCCACCCAGATCAAGCTACAGAGCATCACCATTACCCAGCAAGTTTCTCCATGTCCCTTTCTGGTCATTGGTATCCCCACTCCCTACATGGACACACTCGCTTGCCACAGATTAACTTTACCTGTCTCTGATCTTTAAATAAATGCAATCACACAGTGTGTGTTCTTTTGCACCTACTTCTTTCACTCAATGTGTTTCTGAGATCCATCCACGCTACTATGTTTCAGTAGTCTGTACCTTTCATACCTCATGAAATATACAGTATTCCACATTATGAAGATACAGTCATGCCCGTAAGGTTAGTACTACACAGCCTAGGTGTGCAGTAGGCTATACCATTGGGTTTGTGTTTGAGTGCAGCCTGTGATGTTCGTACAATGACAAAATTGCCTAATGATGCATTTCTCAGTGCATGTCCCTATCAAGTGACACATGACTGTACCACTATTTGTTTATTCATGGTTTTAATCTATTTTAAATTACATAAGACATTAATGTAAACTCATTATTAAAAATTCAAATAATACATATAAACTAAAGTCCTCCTTTCCACCTACCTCAAGTTCTACCCCTCTTACAGAAGAAACCAGTTTTAGCATGAATTCTTCCAGATTGTTTTCTATGGATTTACATTCATATATATAAATAATAAAAATTTGGTGTTTCTAACATGCTGAAATATTTGAGGGTAACATATCTCACTTGGGATTTGTTTAAAACACTGCAATGAAGGGACGCTGGGCAGGGCTAAACATGAATAAGAATGACTGTGAGCTGTGGTTACTACTGACACTGGCCGATGGGTACATGGGAGTTCATTAAAGTCTTCTCTTTACTTTTTTGTTTGAAAATTTTCATAATTTAAATTGTAAAAAAATGGTACCAAACTGAGCATACTGTTTGGTAATTTACTTTTTGTACATAACATTATGTTTTAGAGATCCTCCCATGTCTACACATATAGACTTACTTCTGATTTCCTATGATGTGGCTATAGCACAGCCTATTTTATTACTCCCCTGTTGAGAAACATACAAATTGTTTCCATTTTTTCACTACTCCAAAGGATGTTGCAATGAACAACTTTGTACTTGCCTCCTTGTATGCATGTGTGATGGTCCCCCTCAACAGGGTAGATGGAGAGAAGCAAAACGGTTAGGTCATGAGGACGCACATTTTACATTTTATAATGATGATAACTGCCCTCCGAAATGGCTGTACCAAAGTATATTCTCAACAGGCAGTGTATGGGTGCATCCATTTCACCACGGTACTGGAATTATCAAAGTATTTAATTTTTGCCTATCTGACAGGTAACACAAATGGAAACTCAGTTTTACTTTGCACATCCCTGATTACAAATGAGGCTGTCCAGTCTTTGTGTGTTTACTGGCCATTTGTATTTCCATTTCTGTAACAGGACTTACCTTTTCCCATTTTTAAAATGTACTATTTGTCTTTTTCTTGTTGATCTTTTTTTTCTCAGATGAGGCAGATTTGCCCTGAGCTAACTAACATCCATTGCCAATCTTCCTCTTTCCGCTTGAGGAAGCTTCACCCTGAGCTAACATCTGTGCCAATCTTCCTCAAATTTGTATGTGGGTTGCCACCACAGCATGGCCACTGATAAGTGGTGCAGGTCTGCACCTGGGAACCAAACCTGGACCCCTGAAGAGGAGCACACTGAACTTAATCACTAGGCCACAGGGCTGGCCTCTCTTACTGATTTTTAATAGGTCTTTGAATATACTGGATACTATCCTCTATTACATACCTTACAAGTACTTTCTTCTAACCACAGCTTAATTTCTTGCCTTATGCTGTACAAAAATTTCAAATGTTGGTGCAGTTAAATGTGTCCAATTTCTTCCATCACAGCATTTTTGTTTTGTGTCTTAAGATGTTTTTCTGTCCCAAGGTTATAAACATATTCTTCTATATTTTCTTCTAATGCTTTTATGCTGAGATGTATATGTCTTTTTAAACATATTTAAGACTTCATCTGGAATTTAGTTTTTTTAATTGATGTGAGACAGAGATCTAAATTCATTTTTCTTCCAAGTGAAGAGCCAATTGTCCCAACACTACTAAACAGCCTATTTCTTCCCTATGACTTGAAATACTATCATTGTTCTCTACCAATTTTTTTTTTTGAGGAAGCTTAGCCCTGAGCTAACATCCGTGGCCAACCCGCCTCTTTTGGCTGAGGAAGACTGGCCCTGAGCCAACATCCATGCCCATCTTCCTCCACTTCATATGTGGGACGTCTACCACAGCACGGCCTGCCAAGCGGTACCATGTCTGCACCCAGGATCGGAAATGGCGAACCCCAGGCCATTGAAGTGGAACGTGGGAACCCAACCACTGCACCACCAGGCCAGCCCTCTACTAATTTTTTGAAAATTGAAGTGTTCAGTTGTTATTCTCTGCCATTGATCCAGCTGTCTTCTTGCTCTAATACTTGTTTTGCTCTTTAATTTTCTAAACTGGCTAGTATTACTTGTTTAATAGTTCTTAAAATTGAGGATTAAAAATGCTTTCATAGGAAAGTTCCGTGGGTGGATGGTGGTAATGGTTGCACAACAGTATCAATGTACTTAATGCCACTGAACAGTACACTGAAAAATGGTTTAAATGGTAAATTTTTGTATCTGTATATTTTACTACAACTTTAAAAAAAAAAAAAATGCTTTCATAGGGCCGGCCCGGTGGCACAGCAGTTAAGTTTGCATGTTCCGCTTTGGCGGCCCGGGGTTCGCCGGTTCGGATCCCAGGTGCGGACATGGCACTGCTTGGCATGCCATGCTGTGGCAGGCGTCCCACATATAAAGTAGAGGAAGATGGGCATGGATGTCAGCTCAGGGTCAGTCTTCCTCAGCGAAAAGCGGAAGATTGGCAGCAGTTAGCTCAGGGCAGAATACCATTAGATAAATAATAATAGTTTACAAATCAACACCCACTGAGCCACTTTAGGCCAATAATGACAACTACATTTCATTGAATCTAAGATGGCTTGAATTATAAGATGAATCATGAGTTTATGTCATTAAGAAAGATTAAATTGTCAATTCTATCAATTTAATTATAAGACACCATTGACTATTAGATGCATCTCAATTTCAGAGATATTAAAATGTAAAAAAAAAGTCTTAGAATCAGTGCTGTAAGGACTATATCTACTATTAATTCCATGGAGACATTTTATAAATATAATGTCTGTTTTACTTAAGCCAAAACATTTCAGTCCTTTCATGCATGTCTACAATGTTCTAATGAAGACAGTACTTACATCATCACAAGACATATTGTACTCTGCTAATACAGTTCGACATCGAGCAGCGATACTGAATAAATGTGGTCAAAGGAAAACTTATTTCAAGAGCAAGTTTGTTTTTTTTGTTTTTCGGTTTTTTGGTGAGGAAGATTGGCCCTGAGCTAATATCTGTTGCCCGTCTTCCTCTTTTTGCTTTGAGGAAGACTGTCTCTGAGCTAACATCCATTCCAATCTTCCTCTGTTTTGTATGTGAGATGTTGCCACAGCATGGCTTGATAGGCAGTCAGTAGGTTGGCACCTGGAATCTGAACCCACGAACCCTGGACTGCTGAAGTGGACCACGTAAACTTAACCACTATGTCACCAGGCTGGCCCCAAGAGCAAGTTGTTTTTTTTTTTGAGGAAGATCTGCTCTGAGCTAACAGCTGCTGCCAATCCTCCTCTTTTTGCTGAGGAAGACTGGCCCTGAGCTAACATCCATGCCCATCTCCCTCTAGTTTGTATGTGGGACGCCTACCATAGCATGGCTTGCTAAGCAGTGCCATATCCACACCTAGGATCTGAACTCATGAACCCTGGGCCACCAAAGTGGAACGTGCGCACTTAACTGCTGCACCACCCAGCTGGCCCCCTCAAGAGCAAGTTTTTAACAGAACCTAGAACATTGAGAAGGTGCTTTAATTTAGTCCAGATAATGTAACTCAATTCATGGTAAAGGATACATTGATGGTGCAACTACTCTCTTGTGTATTCCAGCAAAGAACAAGCCTATTAGAGTGATACAGCTGATGGTGAAAAATGGATGATTCCACAATGATGTGAAGAAGGACACCTGTAAGAGTTTGAAAGATAAAAATGTTAAAAATCTTAAAATAATACTGATTCCTACCTCCCCATTTTTGCATAAATATATGTAACATTTTAATCATGTAAAACATGAGGATTTGATAACTTCCAATAATCCTAGTTCTCTGTATTGCTATGCTATAAAACTAATGTACGTTTTATATTTTCAACGAAGCAAGACAAGATAGCAACATTCCCTTCATTCACTCCAAATATTTGAACCATTACAAACTCATTCCTATAATCAAAAAACCACCCTACCAAAAATATTTACTAAACTCCTCCTAGTGAGAAGCAATTTAAAAGGCACAAGACGGTAGGTTCCATGAGAGCAGGGACACTGTCTTGTGCATCGCTGTTCTCCCAACATCTGAAAGAGCACTTGGCAAATATAGGTGCTCAATAAATACTGTTGAATGAATGAAGACGAGGCCTCTGATCTCGATGAAAACACAAGTCAAACATGATCCAGTTACCTTCCCTGTTGAAAACCTTCCTTAAGGGAGTTGGGCCAACTCTGCCATTCATAACCTGGTCCCAGTCTAATCATCTCCTGCCACACCTGCACACACGCTACCATATTACTTCTTTCCTCGCCATCTAACTCCTACATATCCTTATAAGACTCAGCTCCAGTATCACCCTTCCTCTCTGCAGAACAAAAAATGAGTTTGGTTTTGAAGCTACTGCGATTTAGATGGCCATACGACATTCAAGCAGGGACAAATAATTAGTAGCTATCAATAAAGAACTAGAGTTTAAGAGAGACAAAGGGCTAATCGCAGATCTGGGCATAATCAGATGATAGCAGAAAACAGGACAATACACTAATCCTAAGAATATGTGGAGGGACAAGGATCCAGGATCCAGGATTGTAACAAGAGTAGGCACTGAAGCCAGACTACTGCAGAATAGGAATGTAGACTGAAGCAGGAGAGAAGACAAGTATTTAGAGTCTGGAAAAAGAAATCAAGTGGACTAGTAACTAAATGGGAGCAAGAGAATCAAGCTAAGGGCATGTGCACTCCACTCTCATGTATGCAGGAGATACATCCATGTTTCAAGGCAGAGAACTAAACTTACTGAAAGAATCAGGTAGATGACCTAGCATGGTACTGATTAAATACTTTTGTCAAATGAAGAAATGAAAGGCTGAAAACATCAAGAGGGAAGAAAGATGAGGCAATGAAGAAAGGTTAATATTCTAGAGGAATGTCTTCCTAAAACCTCTGAGGACAGTTTAATTCCCACAGGCCAGCACGTAGCCTGCACAATGTTGGCACATACAGCATTTTCTGTTTTAACTTTAATTAGGTCAGTCGGTATCAGCCTTCTTTCCTCCACGGCAACAATCAACTGCATCTGAAGGGCAGCTGCCCCCTTTAGATCAGGCGTTCTCGGACTGCCCAGGGTGCCACATGCCTTCTCTCCGGGGGCTCCTCCAGCGAGCCACCAGCTGTGGAGTGGGCAACTCCTACTACAGACACAAGTGCTGTCTAAAATCCTGTCGAGTTGGAGGTTATTAAATACTGAAATATAAAGAACTAACCCTTAGGCTAATAGTTATATTCTTACCTAATTTAGAAAATTATATTAACTACAGAGTTTTGGGCCTATTTCAAACTACATTTAATTCTGTGTTTTATTAAGATCTCAACTAGCTGAAATCAGCTTATATTTTTCCCAATTAGAAGTCAGATTCATTTCCCAAGATAGACCTTTTTCAATCTTCTTGTCAGCTTCCCTCACCCTTCCCCTAAAGATGAATACCAAGCACAACCTTAAGATCAGCTTTTTATAAATGAACACACAGGAGAGTTTCCTAACTGGCATAAAAACCCCTCTATTAACATAAAATCCCATCACCAACCTCCCCTGCTTCCTATCCTTTTTTATTTCCACCCAGTGGAGAAAGTCAGGGAGACTACATGCTAAATAAACCCCCAGCAGTCTCAACTGCCATTTAGACTGCTGACAAAAGTGTTACTATTAGGTTTTTCTTCTGCATAACCTAAGAGGTTATAAATAAAGCTACTAGAAGTAGTCTACCTAATTACAGTTTAAAAAGGGGGTGGGGTTAAGATTTGTGAAAATTACACTATTATTACCTAAATGAAGCTGCACTGGGGGGAAAAAACTTCACTGAAAAATTGGAGACTACTACCTTCTCTAATAAAAAAGCCTGAATTTGAAATTAAGGCACAAGTTAATAGAAAGAGGTAGAAACTTGAGAAACATGCTATAAGCTTTCATCAAAGGACGCTTCAAGAAATAACATTATGAAATTCTTTATGCATTTGCTAGAGGGGTATTCTTGGACAGCCCCCAATGGGAGATCTCTCAATATTTCCTATGTCAAACTTCAGGAAGGAATTTTTTTGAGGGATAAGCACTGAGAAAGCAAAGCTCTGCGGACTTAAGGAACTTATCCATGTGTTCTCCTCCCAGACATGAAACCCATGGAGCTGACTGCGACTTTACTGATTAGGTAACTCAGAGACTAACTTATAACTCAATTCTGGCAACTGCACTGGCCCACATGGCCTCTTTACTAGGGACCTGGTTTCCTTCTTGGTTTTGACCTCCTAGTCTATTCTGTTTTTTTCTAGTCCTAACTTTTTATTATATTTGTGTTTTGCTATCTTATTACATGTTTCCTGCAAAGTTGTTTCAAATGCTTTATAAGATGAGGAAAGGTATTAACAGAGATAACGCATAAAAGAAAACATTATAATTTTGAAAAGCTAGCACTGATGACACTAAATGAACAAAGCAGAACAAAGACAATGTTTACACTGAAATATATAAAAATATGTGAAAGAGATATGTAAAAATTGCACACAAGTTCGCAAATGAATGAGAAGAAATATAAGTGGAGTAATATTTCTTAGGCCTTTTTCCCTGTGAAGATACTTAATTCACAACAGCCAGCCAAAGTTTTCTTAAGCAGAATAATATAAGGCATATTTTTAATATAAAGATTAATATCACTCCTAGTAGTAACAGGTAGCATTTGAATAATACTTTACAATGAGCAAAGCACTGCTATATGCATTATCTCATTTAAGCTATTCAATATTTTAAATGAAAACTTCTACCTTTTGCGTCTCGGGATCTATCAACCAGTTCCAGGCACCAGTAGCTGTACAGACAGATACCACTATAAGAAGCACTGAAGAAAGACAAACACAAAATTAGTAACGAAACAAGCTCTTACCAATTGATGCTACTGCCACCAGTTGCTAATAAATGACAGCTAAAGGATGCAGCACTTCGTCAAATGGAAAATGCACTCCACTCAGGAATGAGGAGACTTGCCACATGACCTTGAGGAATTCTCTTAAACATTGTGAACCTTAGTAATTGAGGATGACACTGTCTCCCTTATTACTTTAGTCAGAACTTATGAAGATTAATGAAATTAAAAGTAGTAAGAACTAAGATGGTAAAACTTTAACATAAGATTCTATGTTACGTAACTTTCAACGTGCTGTAACTTTCAATGTGCTGTGAGCTGATTTTGCAGATCTTGTAAATTCAAATAAAAAAAAACCCTCTCATTTTCTAATGTAAACAAACAAAACAAAGACTTCTTTATGAATGCACTGAGAATTGTGACTAAAGGATTTTGCCTTGCAGACAACTGCCCTGAATTAAACAAAGGTCAGTGTTAGGAAGAGTGGAGCACCCTATCAGTATCAGATTTTCTTTAAGGAACTTGAAGGTCAGGGTAGAAATTACTGATAGTAGAACTTAGAAAAAGTTTCTTTCTTCCTACTAAGCTAGAATTATTTTAGAATTTCTAAATAGATCATAAGTATAACAAGGATAAATGGTATTACTAAAAAATAATAAAGGGGCACCAAGACCTGGTAAATATTCTGGAGATCAATACAGTTACTGTCTTTCAGTTGGGATGCATACATGCAGCAAATGTAGAGACCAAGCTTCAAAGAGCAACAGAAAAATAGTAAAACCATAATTATCTAAAATTCCTGGTGATGTACTTGCACAAGAGGCAAATCACAAACAATCTACCTCATTTTAGGCATTCAATAATAGAATCAAAATTTCAAAATTATGTTCTCAGCTCAGAACACATTAAATTCAATTTTTTATAATTCTATATTTCCAATAAGAAATATGCTACAGCACACAGATTAAAAATATATATATACACACATACGTACGCAGCAAAAGCAAAATCAAACCCACTAGAAGAGACCCCACACACACGCTTTATTTGATTGGTACATTAGCCAAGCTGATGTCATTTATACGTAAGCACATCAATCCAAGAAGCATTATATTACATTTGATAAGACAGGACAGCATCATACACATTTGAAAATATTCTCAAGTAGCAGTGAAACAGGTTTTGGGGGTAATTCCTAGGTAAACCAGACAACTGGGAAAATCACTACTTGTGAATTCTGACCAATCAGAATTCTCACAGCGTATGATTAAAACTTTGTAAATAGATCTAATAAATACTATACGAAAAATCTTGACATAGAAAAAGACCCCTAACTTCAACAGTGCTCTTTTGGTCGCGCAAACTGAGTTACACTTTGACATAAAGTATGTGCTTGCTAGGTGCAGTGGTACTTCCTTCTTGGCAGGAATTTTATTTTAACAATGAACATCTAAGAAATTAAGACTGGCCGTTACATAAATTAGCAAAGCGTTTTGTTTGCTGATGTCATCACTGTATACTGATCTGCATTTCCTATGTGTTTCCATGGGGCAGTAACCACGATTCTTTCAAATCATATTCTGCAGTACTCATGATACTCATGAATAAACAGTAACAATGTGAATTTCCTTTCCGGGTTAGGAGCCAATGCAGCACAATTATGCTCTGTTAAAATCAACTAAGGGTAATTTGATAACTTTTGCAAGTATAAGTCAAATATAATTTTCCTTAATGAAATTTTGTTTCGATAGTTTGCAGGCAAATTGTTAAAGTGCTGAACAGACTACGGAAATTTTTATTGTGTGTTGTTTATCAGATCTGTACTACCTGTTTTAAAAAAAAGTATGTGTATTTTAATGGAAAAATAAAAATTCAACTACATAAAATATTGTTCTTTTACAGTGGCCAGTTCCTCTTCTTAAAAACTTCTTTATAATGCATCGTTTACAATGTTGAATAAGTTTAAAAACTGTCAAAACAAAAGGAAATCTTATGGTTTGGTAAAGCAAGCACCTGTTAACCAAAAGTTTTACATAAAAGCAAATCATTGCTAGGCAGGGACAAAAGCATGAATTGTCAGTTTATTTTCCTTGCAAAAAACATTGAGGCACTTACTTCTCCAACGTCCAGTGGCAGGTTGCAAACAATGAATATACTCAGTAAGTCTCCTCTCGAAAGCCTTGAGATCTAGGTAAAAAGATTCCAATTTTCTGATTAGCTGCCTTACCAGTTTGAGTCTATGAAGACGAAATTTTAGACACTCTAACTGCTTCAGATCTGACACACCAACTTACATGTATGACTGCACTGTTTACTTCGTTTACTATGACAGCTTTAAGCACTTGACAAAAACATTAGGTTTCTTTAATTCCAATTTCACATATAAGGAAACTGGCGGGTTGACTTTTAGAAGCTTCGTAAAATGGTATGTGGAAAATCAGCAGCAGCCTCAGCCAGCGCCAAAAGCTAGAATTTTGGGGGTTGCAAATAAAAGGATCAAAATCAGGTCGAGTTTTACTTCTATAGGAACCAAGAACTTTCTATTAGACAGAACGTATTATCTAACATCAAAGTCTTCGCGGTCTACTTGAACGCATTACCCGATTCCCATTTCCAGCCCCTATATTTAATGAACGCCTACGCTTCCTGGCTGGGCTCCCTGGACTTGACACTGCGAACGGCGGGTGTGGAAAGACACTCCCCCTTCCTCCCGCCGAGGGGCGTACAGGTCTTCGCGGCACAAGGAAGCGCCGACCCCTGCAGGGCTCTACGAGATGGGGCGTCCCAGGGGCTCCCTCCGGGAGAGCAGGTGAGATCACGTCTTTTACACCTTACAAAGGGGATCAAGAGGCGCCCCCTCACCGCGCCGGTCACCACAAACCCGGCAAGAGGCAGGGGAACACGCGCGGGGCTATCGGAACACAGGAAGCGATCGGCACAGCACCGTGCGAAGGTGCGCCGACGGCTCGGAAGCGAAAGCAGCCTGCGCGAGGAGCTCCGCGGTCGGGGCCGGGCGGCTGACCAACGTCCCCGGGTCCGCGGAGGCCACGCGCCGCCGCAGCGTCTGGCCGGCCTCTGGCCCCCGCCGCGCCCCGCGCCCCGCCAGCTGCGGCCCCGCCAGCGCATCCTTCGCGGCCTCTTCTCCCCGGGCGGGGTCTCCGCGACTCCAGCTCCCTTCCGGGAGGAGCCCGTGACGATCCGGGCGGCCCAGGCGGCCCACCGTACCTTCAGCCTGCTCCAGCGAGTTCATGTCGGGCGGCAGCTCGGGTCACCGCCGCGGCCCCGTCCGCATCGCAGCCCCGCGGCCCCCGCCCGGCCCGCAGCGCCAACTCCCACCTCCAACCGTTCCCCTCGCCCCTCCTCGTCGCACCGCCCCTTGCCTAGACCCGCTGCGCTCATTGGGCACCTCTGCAGACCCCACAATAAGACGGCTTCCTATTGGCTAATCCTTCACTGGCCTCGGGGGCCCATCGTTGGACGGTCAGCCGGAGGGACCAAGAACTGCCGGCGGTCGGGCTGGCGTAACGCTGGCGCCGCCTTCTGCTCCGGGGAGGAACTGCAGCCTGTCCGAGCCGGCTCGTTCATTCGTATATTCCTAGTTTCCTGCTTGGTTCTTGCGTTCGTCTAATATTTATTGACCACCCACTACCTTCCAGGCAGTGTTCTGGTCGCTACGAGGGGTACAGAAATCAATGAGCTGTCCCCCCTCTAGGACTCAAGGGGAGAAAAGGTATGTACAGAACTAACTAAAACCCAGTATAATGGAATTCCTTACTTACAGTACCTCTTTCCTAAATACCCAATCCCTTAAGTAAGCATTTCTCCCTCGATTACTTTTTTCTCACGTCACCCAACTTTCATAAATCATAAGGTATGAGTTCCAATACCTAGAACTTAAAACAAATCTGTAAGGCATTGACTACATTTATATTTGATTAAAATGCTTCTTGCTTATTTCCTTGTCATTCATTCATTCAAGAATTATTTATTGCACGAAGCGGTAGGCACTGTACTTATCAAGGATACAGTTATGAGAAAGATAGACAAGATTCTTGTCCTCAAAGTGGAAAGATTATAGTAGGCGATAAATATGCAAATAAGAATCGGTTTCAGATAAAGATAGTTTTGTGAAGGAAGTAACAGGATAAGACCATACAGTGAGATAAAGGAGGGGTAGCAGGGAGAGCTTCACCAGCTCGGCATTTGAGCCGAGAACCCCAAGAAGCAACAAGCCGTGCAGAGATGAGGGCTAAGAAAGTGCCAAGCAGCACTGGAATTTTTTCACTATTGATACTTTGTGTGTTTTATTCATCCTTCAGTCTTCCTCTTTCCCACTTACCAGTAGAATTAACTGACCCTTCCGCCCCCGTTATTTCACTTTGTAGGCTCCTTTATCTCAGCACTTTTGAAAGTTTCCATTTAGAGAGCCTTCCTCTGGACCAAACTGTTGACATACATTATCTCATTTAATCCTCCAAGATGATATTTTTCAAACTGCGGGTCAAAATCCCTGAGGTCATGAAGTCCATTTAATGAGTCATGACTGTTATTTTTTTTTTTAAATGAACTAAAGTAAAATAAAAAATATCAGCATCACTGTAGGTAAAGATAACTATTGTTTCATGAACTTTTTTCTCAGTTGTGTATATGTGTGCATACTGTGTTCTGATCGTAATGTAAAGCATATACCTAACTGGGGTTGCCACTAAAAAAACAGCTTGAAAGTTTGAAAGCCACCAAGGTAGGTATTAATAGGCCCATTTTACAACTGAGAAAAGTAAAGGTAAGTTTGCCCAGGTCTTGCGACTATTGCCATAGCCTGGCTTTGAGCCCTAAGTCAAACTATCCCTTTTTTTTTATTTTTATTTTTTAAAGATTTTATTTTTTTCCTTTTTCTCCCCAAAGCCCCCCGGTACATAGTTGTGTATTCTTCGTTGTGGGTTCTTCTAGTTGTGGCATGTGGGACGCTGCCTCAGCGTGGTCTGATGAGCAGTGCCATGTCCGCGCCCAGGATTCGAACTAACGAAACACTGGGCCGCCTGCAGCGGAGCGCGCGAACTTAACCACTTGGCCACGGGGCCAGCCCTCAAACTATCCCCTTTGACTTCTTGCTCAGTATTCCAGTTCTCCATCTCCAAGTTTATTCATCCCGTCTCCCTTCGGCACCCAGCAGTGCTCAGAGAATGGCTATTGAACATCTGCTGTGTGACAAGCTATCCTGGGCTAGGTCCTGGGGGGGTGAGGAGTGACAGAGACTGATGAATGGGACACTGCAATGCATTGTGGTAAGTGGGAGCTTTGCTAACTTGCCTTCAAAGGAGACAGTTGTGTTAACTGCACGGCTTTTGTTTGCCCGATGGGGTGTGCATGTTTCTAGCAAGAACTTGGGACAACAGGGCAGACAAAGGACTACCTCCTGGGGTCCTCCCTTTCCGTCTTTCTCAACTGTGCTCAAATAAATGCTGAACATGCCTTCAAAAGCGTGCACATTATTAGCCTGTCATTGACATCTACGTGTATGGATTATGGGGGTTGGGGCTGGTAAGGGAGGAGGAGAGGAAAATAGGGCCTCATAGTCAGGTAAGAAATTTTGGAACTTGAGTTAATGGAGAAACCAAAGGATATGTATTTGTAGAAACATCATATCAATAAGATTTGTCAAGAAGATAGTCAATAAGTATTTAAGAAATGCATGTTCCAGGCACTGGGATATGAGCCCAGAATGTAAAGATCTCTCGCTCTCGCACTCCGTAAGGGTAAAGTTTAGTGTAAAAACAAAAGACAAAGCACCAAAGCCTCTTCGAACATCAGTGTTAAGATGAAGATCTGCTTCAAAGGGGGCTATCCACCGCAATAGCTGCAGTTAGTTATACTTTACTACCGGATCTGGCAGTCCACGTTTTGTAGTTCAGGAGCATTATATCTCCTTTCAACCTCACAGCAATAGCTCTCTGAGCAAAGGGTATTGCCAAACCCATTTCAGAGATGAGTTTATAGAGGACTAGGTGAGTTGATCAGCTCCAAACCCTGTAGCTGGGGTTATTGTTGGCTCTTCTCTCTTTTTTTTCCACCCCGTACATCAGATCAATTGGCAAGTCCTGTTGGCTCTACCCTCGACATATACGTAAAATTTAATCACTTCCTCCCACTTCCACTGCTACCCCTCTGGCCCGAGCCTCCATGGAACCTGGGTTTACGGCAGTGGCCTCCAGCTGGTCTGCTTCCACCCTTGTCCCAAATAGTTTGTACAACACTGAGAGATCACGTTCCTCTTGAGCTCAGAACCTTCCAACGGCCCCTCAGAGTGACCACACCCGTGATCTGCATGCCATTTCCATGGCTGTTCCTTCTGAAATAATTTCGACAAACAGTATGCTTCCTTACACATTTTAAAAATGACATCTGAAATTTTCGTCTTGGCTTTGTATCCTTATAAAAGATGTAATTTCTGATATAATGTAGTTATTGATGTTTGGAAATAAAACTGTTGTGTTACTCTTTTAAAGGTATTCAGTGGAATCTAAATACCATGGCAATTTGACACCTACCATCGTCCCTTTAAAAATACATGAACGTCTTTTCTGAACATAGACACAAAATTCCTCAAAAAAATTAGCAAATCTAATTCAGCAACATATAAAAAGGATTATACAACATGATGAAGTGTGATCTATCCCAGAAATGCAAAGTTGGTTTGACATCAAAAAATGAATTAATGTAATACATTGTATCAATAGACTAAAGGATAAAACCCACATGATTTGATGAGGATGTAGAGAAATTAGAGCACTCATACATTGTGAGTAGGAATGTAAACTGGCACAGGCACTTTGGAAAACAGTTTTGCGGTTCCTCAAAAAGTTAAACATAGTTGCTATATGAACCAGCAATTCTGCTCCTAGGTGTATACCCAAGAGAATTAAAAACATATATTTACTGGGCTGGCCTGGTGGTGTAGTGGTTAACTTTGTGTGCTCCACTTTGGTGGCCCAGGGTTTGTGGGTTCAGACCCCAGGCATGGACCTGCACACCGCTCATCAAACCATGCTGTGGCAGAGTCCCACATACAAAATAGAGGAAGATCAGCACAGATGTTAGCTCAGCGACAATCTTCCTCACTAAAAACAAAGAAAGAAACAAATATATGTTCATGAAAAACCTAGTACACAAATGTGCATGGCAGCATTATTCATAATAGTCAAAGAGTAGAAACAATCCAAATGTCCACCAGCTAATAAATGGATAAACAAAATGTGGTGTTTCTCTAATAGTGGAATATTATTAAGGAGTAAAGTACTGATAAATGCTACAAAATGGATGAACCTTGAAAACATTATGTTAAGTGAAAGAAGGCAGACACAAAAGACCACATATTGTATGTTTCTCTTCATATTAAATATCCAGAATAGACAGATTCATGGAGAGAGTAGAATAGTGGTTTCCAGGGGGTTAGGGAAAGGGAAAATAGGGAGTGACTGCTAATGGGTATGAAATTTCTTTTTGGGGTGATGAAAATGTTATGGAATTAGATAGTAATGATGGTTGCATAAATTTGTATATACTAAAAACTACTGAATTGTACACTTTAAAAGTGAATTTTATGGTATATGAATTATACCGCAATAAAAAAAGTGGGGGAAAACGCCCTCATGATCATCTCAATAGTTGTAGAAAAAGCATTTGACAAAATCCAACCCCATTTCCTGATAAAAACACACATCTAGGAATAGAAGGAAATTTCTTCAATATGGTAAAGAGCATCTACAAAACCCACAGCTCACATCATACTTAACAGTGAATGCTTTCTTCCTCAGATCAAGTAGACAAGGATGTCCATTCTTACCGCTTCTGTTCAATATCATACTGGAGATTCTATTCAGGCAATTAGGCAATAAAATGAGATCAAAGGTATCCAGATTGAAAACGAAGAGGTAAAACTATCTATTTGTGTAAGACATGATCTTATATGTAGAAAATCCTAAGGAATCCACCAAGAAACTATTAGAACCAACAAATGCATTCAGTAAGGTTGCAGGGTACAAGATCAATGTACAAAAATCAATTGTATTTCTGTACACTAGCAATAAATAATCCAAAAATGAAATTAATAAGACAATTCCACTTAGAATAACATCAAAAAGAATAAAGTGTTTAAGACTAAATTTAACAAAAGAAGGGCAAAACTTGTACTCTGAAAACTATAAAACATTACTGAAAGAAATTAATGAAGACCTAAATAAATGGAAAGACATCCCATGTTCATGGATTGGAAGACGATATGGTTAAGATAGCAGTATTCTCCAAAATGGTCTGCAGAGTCAATGCAATACCTGTTAAAATTCCAGCTGGCTTTTCTGCAGAAATTGACAAGTTGATTTTAAAATTCATGTGGAACCAGCCCCAGTGGCCTGGTGGTTAAATTTGGCACGCTCTGCTTTGGTGACCTGGCTTTGGTTTCCAGGCACGGACATACACTGCCCTTTTAGTGGCCTGCATTTATGGGCAATTGATTTTTGACAAGGGTGCCATTGAATTCAATGGGGAAAGAATAGTCTTCTCAACAAATGATGCTGGAGCAAACTGAGTAACATGAACACCAGGTGCAGATATCTCTTCGAGATAGTGATTTCATCTCCTTCAGATGTATTCTCAGAAGTGGAATTGCGGGATCATTTTTAATTTTTTAAATTAAACCTTCATACTGTTTTCCAAAATGGCTGCAATAGCAATTCTATTCTTATTTTTCATTATTTTACATCTAAACACTGAAACGCTTCTTCACATAAAGAGGTAGACAGAAATGGGAGGAATTTCGTAAAAGCAATGTTACTCAGTTCTTCAAAGTCCTTTTGAGTCATCTGTCAGAAATCACATAATAACACTTCACACTCATTAGGATGGCTACTATAAAAAAAAAGTGTTGGGGCCAGCCCCGTGGCCGAGTGGTTGGGTTGGCGAGGTCTGCTTTGGCGGCCCAGGGTTTCACCGGTTCGGATCCTGGGTGGGGTCATGGCACCGCTCGTTGAGCCGCACTGGGGTGGTGTCCTGCATGCCACAACTGGAAGGACCCACGACTGAAAATACACAAGTATGTATGGCGGGGCTTTGGGGAGAAAGAGGAAAAAATAATAATAAAATCTTAAAAAAAAAAGTGTTGATGAGGATATGGAGAAATTGGGACCTCTGTGTACTGCTGGTGGGAAGGCACAAGGGTGCAGCAGCTGTGGAAAACAGCATGGCACTTCCTCAAAAAATTAAAAATAGAATTACCATATGATCCAGCAACCCCACTTCCGGGTATAGACCCCAAAGAATTGAAAACAGGGTCTTCAAGAGATATTTGTACACTCATGTTCATAGCAGCATGCCTCGCACACACTAGCCAAAAGGTAGAAGCGATCCAAGTATCCATTGATGGAGGGATGGATAAACAAAATGTGGTCCTACACACAGTGGAATATTATTCAGCCTTAAAAAGGAAGGAAATTCTGACACGTTATAGCATGGACGAACCCTGAGAACATTATGCTAAATGAAAAAGCCAGTCACAAAAGGACAAATACTGTATGATTTCAATTATACGGAGCTCCTAGAGTAGTTAAATTCGCAGAGACAGGAAGCGGAATAGTGGTTGTCAAGGGCTGGGGAGTTCTTGTTTAATCCGTATAGAGTTTCAGTTTTGCAAGATGAAAAGAGTTCTGCCGGATGGATAGTGGTGATGATGGCACAACAGTGTGAGTGTACTTACTGCCACTGAACTGGACACTTAAAAGTGGTTAAGATGGTAAACTGACGCATGTTTTACCAAGATTTAAAAAATTTTTTGGAAGTCATGTAGTAATCTATCATCAAAAAATATTTTTATTGCTTTCTTGCTAGATTATGTCCTCTTCAGTACTGTGGAATCCTCCTCTTTCACAAAAGGATTTCCTACTTGGTCCTTAGACCATCTCACCTCCTCAGATTCTGGAAAATATATCAAAAGGCTTTACCCAGACTTAACAAATGAGAACTAATTTTACCTGGTCTTCCTTCACTTAGAGATAGTTTGTTTAAGCCAATACACTCAGAAACAATTGGGACAATTGTAATGTTGGTAATTTCAATACGTCTTTGCTAATATTTTTTGAAAAATAAAAAAGCTTTTATCTTATACCTTATATTTTCGTCAAAAACTGGGAGGACCTGACCTAGCTCATTTAATTTGTAGACACTTTTCACCACTTACTCTAATTGGCAAAGTCAGCCTTTATTGTCAAACCACTTAGCAAAATCACCCTTCATTTCTGTCAGAAAAACTTATTTCCTTTTTCACTGCAAATCCTCAAGAAAATCAACATGAGGCAAAATTGCTTTTATTCAAAGCAGAAATCCGTACAAGACAGGGAAGCCGAGAGCGTAGGATGGGTCTCGTGCTTGGTTGAAGGAGGCTCGGAAAGTGCCTATTTCAGTAAGATGCCCTGAGAGTTCCCGCAATGGGCACCCCGTCTTCTCTGCGCCAGGTCCATGCCCCACTGCAATTCAACAGGTGGGAGCTGGGCCTTTCTTTCTAAACTGGCCTCTGGAGCAATTGTGGGAGAAGGAGAACTAAGGTCCCCGTGTGAGGGAACTGGTCATCCTTGTTCCCCGGAGCCCCCCAACCTCGCTGTCTCAGTCTGGGCGTCAGAGGACCTCTCCGAGGATATGCACTTACGTTGACTCCCCCCCAAATCTGCTGTTTACCCATCTTCACCATTTTAGTAAATGGTCCAGCATCCACCAGTTGCTCAGCCAAGAAGCTGAGTGTTGTCCTTGATGCCTTTCCTTCCCCTCATACTCCTTATCCCATCCAGCAAGTTCTGTCGCCTCACTTCCAAAGTGTATCCCAAAGTTAGTCACTTCTCACCTCCACCTTGTCACCCAAGTCCAGGCCACCATCATGCTTGCCTGGAAGATTGCCAGAGCCTCTCAACTGCCTTTCTTGCTCCTGCCTCCCGTCTCCCGAGTTTTCCTTCCTGCAGTAGCCAGAGGAGTCCTAGCCCTGCCCTCTCTTAAGTTAAAACCCCCCTGTTGCTTTCCTTTGTGCTTGGCATAAAATCTGAATAATATTCGACGTAGTAAGGTGACGAACTCGTCCTAGGCCAAACCAGGACAGTTGGTCACCCTACACGAGGCTCGGTGGGCTCTGACACTGCCTACCTGCCACTCACAGGACTCTCCTCCCCGCTCCTTTCACCTCCCCCACTCCCTCACTCCCTCTGGCCTCTTTGATTGATTTGGCTCCAATCTCATGGGCTCCTTGCTGTTCCTTGAAAGAGTCAAGCATGTCTCAGGGCCTTTGCACTTGCTGTGCCCTCTCCTTGGAACTCTCTTAGCCTGGCTCTCTCTTGTATGTCAGGCTTCAGCTCAGTGTTCCCTCCTCAGAGAGGCCTTGGATGGCCCCAGCTTAAGCAGTTCTTTTACTGCCTTTTCCTGGCCTTGCTCCTCCCTGCTTATTCACTGTGGAATTTGAAGCTCTCTGTGCTTCCCTTTTTTGCCCATAAAATGGGGACAAGTGCTACCCACAAAGCACTGGAGTGGGGATGCAGTGGGATTCTCCTTGCCAAGCCCTCAAGTCACTCCTGGACCACAGTACGTGCTTCATAGCAACGGTGATTGTTGGCCTGCCTGGTTTTCTTCCTAGCGCCTGTCTATGTCTGATGCAATCGTACTTATTTCTTCCATGCTTTTTGTCTGTCTCTCCAACTAGAACATGGGCTGCATCAGGATGACGACCTGTTTCCCATCCTTCACTGACTAGAACACTGCCTGGTGCATATCAAGAGCTCAAGATGTGTGTTAAGCTCAAATGAAGTTTGAGGGTTTTCAACAATGTGAATGTACCTAACACCACTGAATTGTACACTTAAAAATAGCTAAAATGGTGGAATTTATGTTGTGTGTATTTTACTACAATAAAAAAGCACACTGATGTCACATAATATATATTTGGTAACTTTCTTAGTTACAACAACAAAAAAAGAGCGAATGAGGCTAAGTCTGAGCATGATAGGAAAAGTTGGCCACTCGCAGAGGGAGCAGGCTGGGCTTGTAGCTTCTGGGACCTTTTTTTACGTGACACTTCTTTTCATTGCCTTTCACTGGCCTGTACATCCTCCCAGGGAGGTGAGCGGAGGTGGGACTGGGACGCCCCAGAAACCTGCCCCCCGAGGCTGAAGTGCTCTGAGAAGGATTTTTGCCTTCACACAGTCCTTCTGGGAAGTCCTCAGCAGGCTGGGCTCCACACGCTGGTTTTGTCACTCTTCCGTGGATGGCGTCTCTGCGGCTGGTCACTACTGCCACTTAGCAGCTGTGTGATCTCAGGCGAGTTCCCTGAGCTGTCTGTGCTTCAGTTATTTCCCGACACACGACAGCAGTAAGAGAAGCTATCTTACAGGACTGTTGTGAGAATTGAAAGGGAAAAATGCAAAAGGCTTAGAGAAGTGCCTCTCCTGTATATAGTAAGTGCTACATAAATGTTAGCTATCATTGTTGATATTTTTATTATCGATTCAGCCAAAAATCCAGGAGTTATTCATGCAGTCTTTCCTCCCATTTCCATTTTCAAAATGCGTTTTGAATCCATTCACTTTTTTTTTTAAGGTTTTTATTTTTTTTTTTTCCTTTTTCTCCCCAAAGCCCCCCCAGAACGTAGTTGTATATTCTTTGTTGTGGGTCCTTCTAGTTGTGGCATGTGGGACGCTGCCTCAGCATGGTTTGATGAGCAGTGCCATGTCCGCGCCCAGGATTCGAACCAACGAAACACTGGGCCACCAGCAGCGGAGTGCGTGAACTTAACCACTCGGCCATGGGGCCAGCCCCTCCATTCACTTTTTCTTCTGAACATTCTCCAGTTTCGCCTTCCACACTGAATTGGCCTGGTCTGGGCCATGTGCAATTTCTCTTCGTTTCCTGTGGGCCCCCAGTTGCTCCGGCACCATCTACGGAATAGCCCACCCTTTCCCTGCTGACCTGCTTGGATGGCGCTGTCATACACCAAGTTTCCACGTCTGCGAGGGTCTGTTTCTGGACTGATTCCACGGGATGGCCATTGTTGACTTTCTTTCCTCATCATTCCTTACGTGCAATCCGTCAGCAAGTGCATACTACCTCCAAAATGCGTCTGGAAGCCACATTCTCCGCTCGTTGCCGCAGCTGGACAATTGTGACGGCCCCCACACGCTCCCCCTCCCACTTCCACTCAGGAGCCCCACCCCTGGCCATTCTCCTTATTGCAACCCAAGAGACCGCTTTCCCTTTTTAAAATGGCAAAACAGGGGCTGGCCCTGTGGCCTAGTGGTTATGTTTGGTGTGCACCATGTCAGTGGCCTTGGTTCACAGGTTCAGATCCCGGGCATGGACCTACACCACTGGTCAGCCATGCTGTGGTGGCAACCCACATGCAAAATAGAGGAAGATTGGCACAGATGTTAGCTCAGGGAGAATCTTCCTCAGCAAAAAAATTTAAAAAAGACAAAATATTTGATACATACAAAAAATGTAAAAGGGCTACATATGGAGGTCATGAAGCATGACCAAAGAATAGCCCCTGTGAACCCAGCTTCTATGTGGGAAATGGAATGGTAGCAAATCCTTCGACATCCTGAGTGTCCTCAACGCTACAGGGAATTCGTTCTTTTTTTAAAATTTGTTCTTTTAAGGTTATTCCTTTGCTTTCCTTTATAGTTTTACCACATGTGTATATATTCCTAAGCAATTTATTATTTGGTTTTGCTTTTTAGTAAATTTTACAAGTATAGTATCATGTTGTGAATATTCCTGAGAAATGGTTTGTTTATTCACCAGTACTAATTCTAAGATTAATCTGGGTTGATGTATGTGGCCGCTGGCAGTCATTTTCACTGCTACTTTTTGGATGCAGACGCTCTCCAATAGTATCTGAGAGTGAGTTTGGACATGCTTGAGCTTGGTTCAAGGAAATCACGTTTGAGTATGTGTTCCTCCAAATTTCTGCTTTTTTTCTGCTTCAGGGCCTTTGCACATGCTCCTTAGCAGTCTGGAGTTCACTTCTCCCCCACAACACGCTTTGTTTAGTTACTCTTCTACACATCTTTACCCCTTCTCCAAATTAGGTCAGCTTCTCCTGTCCTAACATCCTACTTTTCTTCACAGCAAGGATTATCTCCATGTGGAATTATTGGTTCGCCTGTAGCCCCCAGGTGCACTGGGCCTTCTGTTAGCTCCTGGCATGTGTCAATCCTCTTCAGTCTCAGAGCCTTTGCATCAGAGCCGTTCTCTTTGCCTGGATCTCTTCCCCCCCAGTTCTTCGAAAGGCTGACAACTTCTCATCCAAAACAGGTTAAATGTTGCCTCGTCAGAAAGGTCTTCCTGACTGTCCCTCTAACATAGTTCCACCTTCCAATCTCTCTGTATTCATTTTTAGGGCTGCTGTAACAAATTGTCACAAACTCGAGTAGCTTAAAACAACAGCAATTCATTCTCTTCCAGTTCTGGAGGCCAGAAGTCTGAAATCCTGGTCGGCAGGCTGCTTCCTTGTGGGGGCACCGAGGGGGAGTCTGTCCCACGCCTCTCCTAGCTTCTGGTGGCTGCTGGCGTTCTTTGGCTTTAGACGTGTCACTCGAATCTTCACCTCTGTCTTCCCTTCGCCTTCTCCATGTGTCTTCTCCCCTTTTCCTTCCTTGCAAAGAAATCTGTCATTGGATTCAGGGCCCACCCAGATAATCTGGGATTATTTTCTGTGAAAATAGATCAGATTCTTATCCTGACACAAGAGCAAGAAAGATGAGCCCATTGAAGATGTCAGGGATAGATTCTTTAACACCTTTTTGGATTAGATTGCTTTTTTCAATGAATTTTTTTTATTGTGGTAAAATTTACTATTCTAACTATTTTTAAGAGTACACTTCTAGCACATTAACTGCATTTATATTGTTGTGCAACCATCACCACCATCTGTCTCCAGAACTCTTTTCATCTTGCAAAACTCAAACTCTGTCCCCGTTAAACACTAACTCCCCAGCCCCCTCCCTCAGCCCCTGGCAACCACCGTTCTACTTCCTGTCTCTGTGATTCTGATTACTCTAGGTACCTCCTTTAAGTGGAATCATACAGTATTTGTCCTTTTATGACTGGCTTATTTCACTTAGCATAATGTCCTCAAGATTCATCCACATTGTAGCGTGCGTGTGTCAGAATGTCCTTCCTCTTTAAGGCTGAATAATATTTCACTGTATGTATATATTACATTTTGTCTATCCTTTCTTCCATTGATGGACACTCAGGCTGCTTCCACCTTTTGGCTATTGTCTGTGAATCATGGTGCTCTGAACAAGGGTGTACAAATATCACTTGAGATTTTGCTTTCAGTTCTTTCGTAGATATATCTAAAAGTGGGATTGCTGGATCATGTAGTAGTTCTATATTTATTTTTTTGAGGAACTGCCATGCTGTTTTCTACAGTGGCTGCACCATTTTATATGCCCACTAACAGTGCACAGGCATCCCACTTTCTCCACATCCTCACCATTTATTATTTTCTGGGTTTTTTTTTTTTTTTTGATAGTGGCTATCCTTATGGATGTGATGATATCACTGTGGTTTTGATTTGCATTTTCCTTATGACTGCTGATTTTGAGCACCTTTCCTGTGCTTTGTGCCACATGTACCATCTTTGAAAAAATGTCTGCTCATCAAACCACACTGAGGCAGCATCCCACATGCCACAACTATGTTCTGGGGGGGCTTTGGGGAGAAAAAGGAAAAAAAAATTAAAAAATCTTAAAAAAAAAGTGAATTGTAAGAGTTCCTTATAAAGAACTGGATACAAGTTTTTTATCAGATATATATGATTTACACATATTGTCTTAATGGTGTCTTTTGAAACACAAAATGTTAATAACATTCTGATGAAATTCAACTTGCCAAATTTTTAATGCTTGTGATTTTGGTACCATATCTAAGAAATCTTTTTCTAACCCAAGGTTGTAAATATTTACTCCTATGTTTTCTTCTAAGAGTTTCATACTTTTGGCTCTTCCATTTAGGTGTGTGATCTATTCTCAGTTGATTTGTGTGTGTGGTATAATCAAAGAGACTTGTTAGTGCCCACCCCTACGGTGAACATTCCAGTCTTCGGAGATGGGTGATGCCCGGAGCCATGCTGGGAACTGCATGAAATAAGACTGTTCCCTTAGTGTCTCTCATTGAATGTCTTTGCTTTGTTCTGCCTTCTATGCTCTCTGCAATCCCGTCCTGAAGCTTTTACTCCAGGATGATGTGCTGGAGTAGGATTCTGGGTGGTGAGAGGGGGCCTTCTTTTGTCTGGTGGGATGGGGCGAGTGTGCAAGAGGAGAGGGGCAGGGAGATCCCAGGCCTTTTCCAAGCCCGTTAGATGGGGTCCGTCTGGGAGAGAGCACTTGGGGAAGCGGAGGGCCTGAGACGGTCTTCGGAGCGTCCGTGCTCATGCTCATGCACCCCCCAGAAAGTCTTCCTACCCCCTAGTCCGGGTACCCATCTCGAAGACTGCTGCTTCACATTCATCTCAGGTGTCACCTTTTCCAGGAAGCCTTTTCTGATTTTCCTCACTTACCTTTGTGTTCATTCCTGTCTCCCCAAAAGACCCTTGCGCGTGATGCTTTGCTTTACTCCCTTAAACTATATTTATTCATTTTTTCAACCAACAAATGTTTTATTAAGCGCCTGCTTAGGTGTGCCAGGTGCTGCATCTGGCACTGAAGATAACATGTTACCTTCATCCAGTGGGGCAGATAATGTTAACTAAGTAGCCACACAGATAAATGTGAAATGTCAAGTACGGCAGGTGCAGGGGAGAGGCACTTGGTACTTGGTATAACGAGAGCTGCGGGGGAGGTGCCCTGACTCGTCAGGGGGTCAGACAGGCTTCTTTGAGGAAATGAGACCGAACTGAGCTGAAGGAAGGGCAAGGAAATGCGAATGGAGGGTGGCGAGCGTGCAGGCATTCCTGGTGGAGGTCGCAGCATGTGCAAAGGCCCCCTGGGCTGGCTCCAAAGTACCCAGGAACGACCAGGGAGACGGGGTAAGAAGACAATTAAAAAAGTGAGTGCTGTGTTACTGGGTATCTATCCTAAGAACCTGAAATCAGAAATCCCAAGAGTCCCTTGCACCCCTATGTTCATCGCAGCATTATTTACAATAGCCAAGACGTGGAACCAGCCTACATGCCCAGAAACTGATGATTGGGTAAAGAAGATATGGTATATATACACAATGGAATACTACTCAGCCATAAAAAAGGACCAAATTGTTCCATTCGCAGCAACGTGGATGGACCTTGAGGGTATTATGTTAAGTGAAATAAGCCAGTCAGAGAAAGACGAACTCTGTATGACTCCACTCATAGGTGGAAGTTAACATATTGACAAGGAGATCTGATCAGTGGTTACCAGGGAAAAGGGGGGGTGGGGGGAGGGCACAAAGGGGGAAGAGGTGTACCCACAACATTACTAACAATAATGTACAACTGAAATCTCACAAGGTTGTAATCTATCATAACATTAATAAAAAAAAAAAAGGTAGTTTAAAAAATTAAAAAAAAAAAAAGTGAGTGCTGTGCTCAGGCAGCAAGGGCATTAAGAAGGCTTTTCTTTGGTATTCTGCTTTACAGATATTTTAATCTCAGAGCAAATCCAAGTTAAGAAAACATAGATGTAAGTCTTCGTGATGTTGGAGTACACCATGGTTTCTTAGGTATGACAGCCAAAGCACAATCAGCCAAAGAAAAAGCAGATAAACTGAACTTTGTCAAAATTAGAAACTTCTGTGTTCCAATGGATACTGTCAAGAAAAGGAAAAAGCAACACACAGAATGGGAGAAAAATACTTGCAAATCATATATCTGAAAATGGTCTAGCACACTAAGAATTCTTACCACTCAACAACAAAAGGACAATCCAGTTGAAATTTGTTCATACAAACACTTGTACACCATTGTTCATAGCAGCATTATTCAAATAGCCAAGAAGTGGAAACAACCCAAATGACCACCAGCTGAGGAAAGGATGAACAAAAGGTGGTATACCCATACAGTGGAATATTCTTCAGCCATAAGAAGGAATGAAGTATTGATGTATCCCACAACATGGGTAGTCCTTGAAGACATGCTAGGCGAAGGAAGCCAGACACAAAAGAGGACATTCCACTCATATGAAATGTCCAGAATACACAAATCCATAGAGACCAAAAGTACCTTAGTGGTTGCCAGGGGCAGGGAAGAGGGGAGAATAGACAATGACTACTACTGGGTTTTTTGGGGGGGCTCATGAAAATGTTCTGGAGTTAGATAACTGGTGATGGTTGCACAACTTTGTGAATGTACTAAAAAACACATACCATAACACTTACCTTTAAAAAGATGAATTTTACGGTGTGTGAATTATATTGACAAAAAAAATGAAAAGTTTCCTTAACTTGGTGTTTCTTTTTCTACTTTATTTTAATGCTTTATTGTTTCTGCCTTTTAGTCTGAGACATCTCAGCATCTTTTAGGAGATAGGCAATACACAAATCAATTCATTACAAAAAAGAGAAAAAAACACTACTGGCCCCGAATCTGGCCTTGGCAGCGTCTTGTCCTGTGGTTTGGTGTTGCTGTGCCATCTTTACCAACAGCACGTAGTTCTGAAGGAAGCGAGAGGGCACCACAGTAGAACTGAAATCAGTGAAATAAAATTCATTTTGTTGTTTTTTTCAATTGCCCATTGCCTCTGTGATTTTTCGTTCCTTTTATGTTCTTTTCTCCAGTCCATGGGACATCCTTCAGTGCTCCCTGGGTCTTCTCTACATGTTTTATTGACTCAAACTTTATCTTTAGCAGAGAAATAAGAGTTGGGAGGATATCTCTAGGTTGTAATTAGTTGGTCTTCATTGTTACGTTTCCTTGAAAATTTGTAGACTGGGGTGCAGGGTGGGGGCTGGAAGCACCCATTGCAACTTGTAACAGTTTCATTGAGCATGGTGTTAGCTGTGGACTTTCATGTATGGCCTTTATTGTGTTGAGGTAGTTTTCTTCTATTCCTAGTTTTGGGAGTGGTTTTTTTTTTTTTATCACGAAAGAGTGCTGAATTTTATCAGATGCATTCTGCGTCAATTGAGATGATCATGTGGATTTTTCCTTTATTCTGTTAGTGCAGTGTATCACATTGAATGATTTTCACATGTTGAACCATCCTTGCATTGAAGGAATAGATCCTGCTTGGTTATGTATAATCCTTTTAATGTGCTGTCGAATTGATTGCTAGTATTTTGTTGAGGACTTTTGCATTAATATTCATAAAGGACACACTGGTCTGTAGTTTTCTTGTAGTATCTTTGTCTGGCTTTGGTATCAGGGCAATGCTGGTTTCATAGAATGAGTGAGAAAGTGTTCCTTTCTCTTCAGTTTTTTGGGAAGAGTTTGAGAAGGATTGGTGTTAATTCGCCTTTAAATGTTTGGGAGAATTCACCAGGGAAGCCATCTGGCCGTGGGCCGTTCTTCCTGGAGGTTTTCAATTACGCATTCAATCTCCTTACTAGTTAGTGGTCTACTAAGAGTTTTTATTTGCTCATGATTCAGTCTTGGTAGGTTGTGTTTCTATGAGTTTATCCATTTCATCTAGGTTATCCAAATGTGTGGTGTATAATTGTTATAGCACCCCTTATAAATCTTTTTATTTCTATAAAACTGATAGTAACGTTCCCACTTTCATATCTGATTTTAGTTATTTGTGTATTGTCTACTTTTTCTTTTCTAATCTAGGTCAAGGTCTTTTGATTTTGTTGATCTTTTCAAGGAACCAGCTCTTTGTTTCATCGATTTTCTCTATTTTTTTATTTTTATTTTTTCCTTTTTCTCCCCAAAGCCCCCCAGTACATAGTTGTATATTCTTCATTGTGGGTTCTTCTAGTTGTGGCATGTGGGACGCTGCCTCAGCGTGGTTTGATGAGCAGTGCCATGTCCGCGCCCAGGATTCGAACCAACAAAACACTGGGCCGCCTGCAGCGGAGCGCGCGAACTTAACCACTCGGCCCTGGGGCTGGCCCCCTCTATTTTTTTAAGTCTCTATTTTATTTATGTCTGATTTCATCTTTATTATTTCTTTCTGCTAGCTTTGGGTTATTTTGGTCTTTTTCTAGTTTCTTAAGTTGTAAAGTTAGGTTGTTGATTTGAGATTTTTTTAATGTAAATGTTTACAGTTATAAATTTTTCTCTTAGCACTGTGTTCACTGCATCTCATAAGTTTTGGTATGTTGTGTTTTCATTTTCATTTGTCTCAAGATTTTTTCTAATTTCTCTGTGATTTCTTCATCTCATTGCTTGTTTAAAAGTGTATGAATTTCCACATATTTGTGGATTTTCAGTTTTCCTTTTGCCATTCATATCATTTTATTCCATTGTGATCAGAAAGGATACTTTATATGATCAATGTTTTAAAATTTATTGAGTAGTTTTGTGGCCTAACATAGTCTATCCTTGACAGTGTTTAATGTGCACTTGAAAAATGTGTATTCCACTATTGTAGAGTGGAATGTTCTGTGGTGGTTGAGGTCTCTTAAATCTCTAGGTTCCCTTGTCTTTTTTTAATTTAATATTTTGTTGTTGGAAAAGCAGGTCCTTTGTCCTCTAGAGTTTCCCACAGTCTAGATTGTGCCAATTGCATCTTATGATGTCATTTAACTTGTCTTTGTGCCTCCTGTATTTCCTGGAAGTTGTAGGCAGATCTAGAGGTGTGACATAATTCAGGTTCTTTTTTCGGCAACATAATTCCACAGGTGATACTCACTTCTATTAAGAAGTACCGAACGTCTAGTTGTCTTCCTGTCTATGCTATTAGCAACCATTGATTTTTATCTAGGGCCGTTAATTCACTGGGTGTTGCAAGATGTTGATAACCAATTATTACATTATTCTTTCATTATTCATTAGCTGGACTACTTCTATAATACCCTTTATAAACTGTTTGGTTATTCTGAGATACAGTTCCAGTCGGAAAGAAAAACCATTCATCTTAATGGTAGCTTTTAAGAGGAAAATATGCCGCAACATTAAGTGTACATGTTAATTGTAAGAAAGATCTCTAATTTCAGATATGAAAAAAAATACTGGTCTTACACTTGAGAAAATACAGTAGTCATGATCATAACTGACCTTGAATAGTCAAGAAACAGATAAATAATGAGAGATTATTTCAGATATTAAAGAAGGATGAGATGGGTATAGTACATTTTAGAAAGGTCCATTAAGAAAGGCTTACAATGAAAAGCTTTGATGGTACGTGTGTGTATATGAACTCTCTTATACCGTAAATATGCTGGATAAGGAAATGTTACCATATATGAATCAACTTTCTTAAGTAGAACCCTTAAGCCATTTGGAAAAAGATAGAGTAAAAATACATAAGTAAGATTTTCCTAAGTCTATCAGCTTGACATGCTTAAAGTTTATAAATTATCCCAGAATACAATTTGGCAAAGAACACTTCCGTGTTTCTGAAGAGTATTTGTTTTAATATCTGGTATTTTGGTCTTTCCTTTGGTCCATATCTTTTTTGGGGTCATTTCAATAGAACACATTAATTTCCTAGCCCTTGGGGAGGTTAACGTTTAAAATTGTTTCTCGGCGTGGGGTTGGTTGATGACCATTAAGCCCTAGCATCTCTGTGGAGTTACTCGGCAATGTTTTCCATCTTGCTTATGATATTGTTAGTCAGATTTCCCTGTGATCATGTGCTGATACCTATCAATAACTGAGGGAGGAGGCTGTGTTGTAGTTTTTATGTGGCATAGGCTGCTTATCAATTCAAAATCCCCAATAATGGGAGGTTTTAATATACCTGTATTGACCAGCATGATCCCCACATACAAGAAATGTTAGTGAAACAGTGGGATGGAGTAAAGTCAGACATTTACCCTCCTACAAAGTAAGGGGGCGGCAGGGTCCTAATAGGGGGTATTGCTGGAGATTGGGGAGACCTACAGTTGAAGTTAGTGAGATCAACATGAAATGCTTAAGATACAGCATGCAAAATTTGTAAATGTGTTGCTGATAAAACTCAAGAGTATTTTTCCTTGTCCAAAGAGAGTAGAGCATCTTTCAAGTCTTTTCAAAGAGTAAGCTCAGCTATGATCTTATTACTTGTAATATGTTTAGGTTATTGATAATATATCAGTATATTGGGGTTTGCATGGAATATATAGAAAAATAGAAGGACTAGGAGTAGCAATTTTATGAGGAAGAGAAACATATCATCTGGCAGATGTGAGTGCTCTAGATTGCTGGGAAGGCACATTCTAGAAGTGGCAGTAGAGTGTAGGGAAGACAGCATTTGACTAAGGGTCCGGATATTGGCGTTAAGTGCTGCCTGCTGCTTACCTTGTTCCCTTGGGCTTCATTAGTAGCTGCTGAATGAATGGATAAACCACGCTCTCCCCTCCCTCAGCATTAGTTTACTTACCTGTAAAATACAGATGCCAATGTCTACACCATGGACGCCTGTGGTATCCACACCACCATAGGTAGTGAGGACAGACCAAATAGTGCATGTGAAAGATTGTACAGCTCTATTCAAGTATTGTGTTGGCTGAGGAAGTAGACTGTTCCAGATTCTAGCTTGGACTGTCTAACTCCTTGTTACATGTTAACCAAGTAGTCTCCAGATCTCCATTTTAGTTCTTTGGTTATTTGTTGACAGAAGTGAGGAAGCTCTAGATAGACAGGGGTGTCCTGGGCATTGAAAGGTATGTTGAAAATTAATGGGTTAATCCTTTGACTTGGAAATCACGTGGGTTGGGTTGGTGTGAACTGGTTTCCTGCACCGGATCACACCTACCTAATTTGGGAAAATATCAGGCTTCTGAACTTGTAAAGCTGCAGACCTGTGCAGACCTTTACCAAGGTCAAGATGACCTCATGGGTCTGCTCAGCTAGCTTGGTCTTCAACACCAACTGTCTGAAAACTGTTGCAATTAGAGTTTTCCTGGGGAAATCTTTGGACATCGAAAGTCACAGAATCAGAAATTATTCATCAAGATAAATTCCCTATTGTGTATTCCTCAAATAGTTTTTAGTGTCTTGGAATGAGGTTTTCTTCATTAGTATAATCTGAATATGGTAGATGATGTGTGTATATACACACATATATTTATGTGTATATATAACGTTTCTAGTTACATTGATTCATGAAAGTAGTTTCCATAAACCAGGCATGACCAAGCAACTGTTAACTTAATATTGACTGGTTTGAAGAATGTGGTACTCAGATCCAAGACGTCCTCCAGTGTGCTTGTGGTCTCTTTTTGCAGATGCCCACAGGACCCTGAAAGAATTAGAATATATTAGTTGCCTGGGGCTGTCATAACAAAGTACTACAACCTAGGTGGCTTCCAACAATGGAAATTGATTCTCTCCCAGTTCTGGAAGCTAGCTATCTGCAATCAAGGTGTCGGCAGGGTTGGTTCCTTCTGGAGGCTCTGAGGCAGAGTCTGCTCCATGCTTCTCTCCTAGCTCCTGGCAGTTGCCAACACTCATGGGCACTCCTTGGTTTTTAGCCACATCCCTCCAGTCTCTGCCTCCAAAGTCACATGGCATCCTCTCCCTTTGTCTTTGTGTCAAAATTTTCTTCTGTGTCCAAATTTCCCAAATGCACTAGTCATTGGATTAGGACCCACCCTAATACAGTATGACCTCATCTTAACTTGATTACATTTGCAAAGACCCTATTTTCAAATAAGGTCAAATTCACAAGCACCAGGGGTTAGGACTTGAACGTATCTTTTTGAGGGACACAATTCAACCTACAACAGAGAGCAAACTGAACGTTTAAAGTGACACTTGGAAATTGTTTTACCTTGGAAGAAGTTAAGGTTCTACTGACAACTCAGGTTACATACCCTATTGTTGTCTTGTGTTTGAGGATGATGGAGCAGAGGTTGCTGCAATAGATAGCTCTCGAAGTTTAAGGTCACGGTCCTTTTACCACAAAGGAGGAATCTGACAGCACTGAGTGCTTTCCGTGTTGTTCATTTCTGATACAGGTTTGAATCACTTCAATTTTTTTTCTTAAAAAATTTTTTTAAAACTCTTATAGCAGTTTTTACCATTTGTGTTAGTTTTTTCGGAATGCCATTAGTTCCCACTGAGAATACCTTTTGAACATGGTAAACGGTATAATTGAGGTCAAGTTCTGAGTTAGCTATGTAAATTTGATTGTTTTCTCAGTTGTGTGCTTTTTCTGAGGGCTAGAATGTTAGAATAATATGTAGGCCTATGTCCCTAGGCTAACTGGGGGACATTCATACTCTTATTTGAGGAAATGAAGCCTGCCACAGGTTCTGTAAGCACTTAGAGCATGCTGTGTGCTGGGCTCGGGGTGAGTGAGAAGGGACACGGTTTGAAGTTCATGCTTAGCAGATGCTAGGTGGTCAACAATTATTTATCAATGAACGAAATTGGATTCCCAGCTCATACAAGTGTCTCTAAAGCACATGTGAAAGGTTGCCAAACAGGTCTAATAAGCAGGCAGTCCCTGATATCTTTTTCTGAAAAGACGCTAAAGAGGAATGAGGAAAAAGTAAAACCATCTGTCTGTCTAACGTGGTGGGGCAGTCAACGTCTCTGTGGACACTCGACATTTGATCGGGTTTTCTAGCACGTGGTGCCGGTTTCCAGTGATCAGCCAAGGCCTAAGAAGCACCTGACCTGCCTTCAAAGATCTCATTCCTGCTCATCATCTGCTTTCCCTTGATGATTTCTCCCAATTACTAGCATCAGCATTTTCTTCCATTTTTTTTCACTTAGTTTTTAAAATAATAAGGGCAAAATGCAGTAAAATATTCAAGTAGTTGACCCAAATAAACACCATCATACAGAAAAAGCTGTCGAGGTTGCTGAGAATGAGCATCAGCTCACAGGTTTCCCTGAGGCGCAGCTTGGAGTGTTGGACGGATGGTGATCGACGGTCCTGGAATACAGTGAAGTCCAGGTTTTGCGGCAGTCACAGAGGGCCGAGGAGGCTCTGGTCTGGTTCCTGTAACTACCAAGTTACCCAACCACTTCAGACCTAATAGTCTTCACGTGCAGAATGAGCAGGGCTGGGCGCCGTGAAACCTACAGATCTATAGCATTTTACAGTGAGAGAAAAATCACTCACTTTCGCAAACTCTATTCTGCAGTTATTCATTAAACATCTCTGATGTGGCACGTGCCATTCCAGTTCCTGGGGGAGCAGTGAACAGAAAGACAAAAATCTGTCTTCTGGGAGCTTACTTTTCTACTTTGGATTAGATAATGCAGAAATAAGTAAAAATACATGTAAGTGACAGTGCTTCTCAGCTGTGAAGGTCCAGAACAAGGGAGGTCAGAGAAGTCTGAGAAACAAGAGGAGCCTGAGGAGACGCGGGACTCGATGAAACCGGGGACCTGGATGGGGTCCTCCTTTCCTTCCCGTCAACAGAAAAAAGACCTTAGGGAAAAACTCAGGAAACTGGAATGAAGTGTGGACTTCAGTTAATAACAGTGTGTCAATATTGATTCCTTAGTTGTGACAAATGTGCCACACTAATGTAAGATGTTAATAATAGGGGAAACTAGGTGGAGGTTATATGGGAACTATCTTATATTGGTATCATCTTCACAATTTTTCTGAAAATCTAAAGCTGTTCTAAAAAGTAAAGTTTATTTTAAATATATATATATACACACACAGACACACATAGACACACACATGTGTAGTATATCAGATGTTGATGAGTGACATGGAGAGAAGTAAGGCTGGTCAGAGGGGCAGGGGAGCGCAGGTGGTGGGGAAGGTGAGGGAGGGCCCTACAGGAGGCAACATTTGGGCAGAGCCCTGGGTGGAAGCGAGGGAGCGGCCATGTGGGTTTTGGGGCGTGTGTTCTAGGCAGAGAGAGAGCCAGGGGCAAGGCCTTGCGGGAGAGGA
>NC_060279.1:47116812-47155443 GCF_021613505.1 Equus quagga | reverse complement strand
TGTTCTAGGCAGAGAGAGAGCCAGGGGCAAGGCCTTGCGGGAGAGGACAGCGAGAAGGCACGCTGGTTGCCAGGGAGGAGCCCACGGGGACAACAGGTCCAGGTGGGGAGTTAGGTCAGACAGGTGGGGGTGTGGAGGGTGGGATACTGGGGGAGGGGGCCGGGCACCGGGAACCTTTCAAGTCTTGGTAAGGAGTTTGGCATAGACTCCGGGCCAGATGCGGGCAAAGCTGTGGGTCTGGCCTTCTTCCCAGTGGCAAAAAGCCCTTCTCACCATGGCCCTCCCTTCACAGGCTTCTGGAAGTTTCCACCCGAGGGCATCATTAGGCTGTAGAGCAGGGGTCTGACCACCATAGCTGTAGGGCCAAATCCTGTGCCACCCGTTTTTTCTACAAAGGTGTACAGATGTGAGCAGAAGCTTTTCCCTCCCTCCCTTCAGTGGGCTCGTTTCATACATTCCTAGTACAATTTGTAATCGTTTAGTCACATTCTGTATTCCATCCTGGGATCCTCTTGACTTTTAAATGATTTGTTAAAATTTGCATAAGTTAAGGTCACTCTTAATGCTGTGAGTTCAACGGATTTTGACAAATGCATCATGTCACATATCCACCGTTACTGTATCGTGCAGGATAATTTCACTGTCCAGAAAAACCCCTGCGCTTCACCTATTCAACTCCTCTCCTTCCTGTCCGCCCCCGGCTGGCGCTGGTCTTGCCACTGTCTCTGTTTTTTGCCTTTTCCAGATGTCCTGTAGTCGGAATCCTACAGTGTGCAGCCTTTTCAGACGGGCTGCTTTCGCCTAGGAGCATGCATTTAAGATTCATCCATGTCTTTTTGTGGCTTGACACCTCATTTCTTTTTATCACTAATAATATTCATTTATGGATTTACCGTAATTTGTTTATCCATTCACCTACTGAAGGGCATTTTGGTTGCTTCCAGGTTTTGACGATTTTGAATAAAGCTGCTGTAAACGTTCATGTGGAGGTTCTGGTGTGGACATAACTTTTTAAACCAGCTGGGTGTGATTGCTGAATCGCATGGTAACATTGTGCTAAGCTGTGTATTAACTTCTGCTTTTGAGAGTGTTATGGGAGCCCCCGTGACTGTTTTTGGTTTGCGTCCCTTTGACAGTGACATGTTACTACTCTTTTCCTATTTCTGGAGGCTTGATTGAAATTTCTCCAGAGGAGTGATAAATTCAAATGGTTTTCAGTGAAATTTGAAATTATGATGGAACTTCTAAGAGTAGATTCTTAAAAATCTTTTTAATTTTAAAATTTATCCCCAGTGGGTCCTACCCTGAGAGCTTAATAGACCAGCTGTGTAGTAAGTGGAGGGAATTGAACTGCAACAGTAAGAAGCTGAGACCATCACGCTCGCCTTCCTGGAGGGTTTGGAGTGACACGCACATTTAATTTAAGAGCGCGAGGAAAGGGCCTCGATGGGCTCTCTCCATGGATGTCTACGGGTCTCCCCGTGCGAAGACCTCAGCATCTAAATGATTTCTGACCAGCGCTAAAACTTGAAACACAGTGAAACCTACTGATGTTAAAGAAGGAAAAAGATGAAGCAGGAAAGAGCTTAGATTTTTTGGGCTTTACTGATGTGTTATTATTGATGTGTAATATTGATTTATAATAATACACTGCACCTATTTAAAATGTACAAGTTGAGATTTTTTTTTTTTGAGGAAGATTAGCCCTGAGCTCTGCCGCCAATCCTGCTCTTTTTGCTGAGGAAGACTGGCCCTGAGCTGACATCCATGGCCATCTTCCTCTACTTTATATGTGGGACCCTACCACAGCATGGCTTGCCAAGCAGTGCCATGTCTGCTCCTAGGATCTGAACTGGTGAATCCTGGGCCACCAAAGCAGAACATGTAAACTTAACCGCTGCACCACTGGGCTGGCGCCCCGCCCCCCAACCCCCCACCAAGTTGAGTTTTGACACGTGGATGGCAGACCAGGGCTACAATCAAGACAGTGAATACAGCTATCACTTCCCAAAGTTTCCTCATTCCTCTTTGTAATCCCTCCTTCTCCAGGCAACAACGGATCTGTCACTAGTTTGCATTTTCTAGAATTTTATATAAATTTATATATTTTTTGTATATATAATTTTATGTAAATTATTTAAATGGAATCATACAGTGTATATTCTTTTCTTAGAGGGGAAGTTTCTGGTTTCTTTCAGCATTAGTTTTTTTGTTTTTGATGAGGAAGATAGGCCCTGAGCTAACATCTGTTGTCAGTCTTCCTTTTTCGCTTTGAGGAAGACTGTTGCTGAGCTAACGTCTGTACCAGTCTTCCTCTATTTTGTATGTGGGATGCCGTCTCAGCATGGCTTGATGAGCGGTGTGTAGGTCTGCACCCCAGATCCAAACCTGAGAACCCTGGGCCACCAAAGCGAGTGCACAAGCTTAACCACTACACTACTGGGCCACCCATCTTTCAGCATTAGTATTTTGAGATTCATTCGTATTGTTGGGTAGATCCGTACTTCCTGTCCATTTTGTGGTGCTATGGACTGGATTGGGCTCCTCTATGATTCTTCTGTTGAAGCCCTAGCCCCTAGTGTGACTGTACTTGGAGATAGGCCTTTTAGGAGGTAAGGTTAAGTGCAGCCAAAAGGATGGGGTCCTAATCTGATAGGATTGGTGGCCTTATAAGAAGAGGAGGAGAGAGACCTCTCCCCATGCGCATGCACTGAGGGAAAGTGGTGTGAGCACACAGCAAGAAGGCGGCCATCTGCAAGCCAGGAAGAGAGCTCCCACCAGAACTCGCCTGTGCTGGCGTTCTCATCCCAGAGCTCCAGCCTCCAGAGCTCTGAAAAAATAAATTCCCGTTGTTTAAGCCACCAGTCTGTGGTATTTGCTACGGCAGCCTGAGCAGAGCACAGTGTATGGATAGGCTCCAATTTGCTTTCTCGTTCGCTTGTCGATGGTCAGTTCCACTTTTTGGCTATTACAAGCAAAGTTGCTGTGAACATTAATTTACAGATCTCTGTGTAGACCTGTGCTTTCATTTTTATTGGGTAAATACCTAGGAATGGGCTGGCTGGATTAGGTTTTATTAATTAATTAATTAAATTTTTTAATTCAGTCCATAATAGTTTATATCAATGTGAGATTTCAGTTGTACATTATTTCTTGACTGACACCACATAAGTGCTCCCCTTCACCCCCTGTGCCCACCCCCAACCCCTTTCCCTGGTAACCACTGAACTGTTTTCTTCATCCATGTGTTTTTTCATATTCCACATATGAGTGAAATCATATGATGTTTGTCTTTCTCCATCTGGCTTATTTCACTTAGCATAATTCCCTCCAGGTCCTTCCATGTTGTTGCAAATGTTGTTGTCTTTTTTCTGGCTGAGTAGCATTCCAGTGTGTATATATACTACATCTTCTTTATCCAATGATCAGTCGATGGGCACTTGGGTTGCTTCCATGTCTTGGCTGTTGTGAATAGAGCTGCAACGAACATAGGGGTGCATGTGTTACTTTGGATTGTTGATTTCAAGTTGCTTGGGTAGATACCCAGTAGTGGGATGGCTGAGTCATATGGTAGTTCTATTTTTAGTTTTTTGAGGAATCTCCATACTGTTTTCCGTAGTGGCTGTACCAGTTTGCATTCCCACCAGCAGTGTATGAGGGTTCCCTTTTCTCCACACCCTCTCCAACATTTGTTATTTTTAGTCTTAGTGATTATAGGCATTTTAACAGGTGTAAGATGGTATCTTAGTGTAGTTTTGATTTGCATTTCCTTGATGATTAGTGATGTTGAACATCTTTTCATGTGTTTATTGGTCATCTATCTGTCTTCTTTGGAAAAATGTGTGTTCATACCCTCTGCCCATTTTTTGATCAGGTTCTTTTTTTTTTATTGTTCAGTTGTGTGAGTTACTTATATATTATGGAGATTAACCCCTTGTCAGATATCTGATTTGCAAATATTTTCTCCCAGTTGGTGGGTTGTCTCTTTGTTTTGATTCTAGTTTCTTTTGCCTGGCAGAAGCCCTTTAGTCTGATGAAATCCCACTTGGTTATTTTTTCTTTTGTTTCCCTTGTCTGAGAAGGTATTTGAAAATATCCTTTTTAGTTCGATGTCAAAGAGTATGATACCTATATTATTTTCCAGTAGTTCTATGGTTTCAGGATGTATCTTCAAGTCTTTGATCCATTTTGAGTTTATTTTTGAATATGGCATGAGATAATGGTCTACCTTCATTCTTTTGAATGTGGCTGTCCAGTTTTCCCAACACCATTTATTGAAGAAACTATCTCTTCTCCATTGTATGTTCTTGGCACCTTTGTCGAAGATTAGCTGTCTGTAGATGTGCAGTTTTATTTCTGGGCTTTCAGTTCTGTTCCATTGATCTGTCAGCCTGTTTTTGTACCAGTACCATGCTGTTTTGATTACTTTGGCTTTGTAGTACCTTTTGAAGTCAGGGACTGTGATACCTCCAGCTTTGTTCTTTTTTCTCAGGATTGCCTTAGCAATTCGGGGTCTTTGGTTGCCCCATGTGAATTTTAAGATTCTTTGTTCTGTTTCCATGAAGAATGTCATTGGGATTCTGATTGGGATTGCATTGAATCTGTGGATTTCTTTGGGTAGTATGGACATTTTAACTATGTTTATTCTTCCAACCTATGTGCGTGGAATCTCTTTCCATCTCTTTATGTCATTATCAATTTCTTTCAGTAATGTCTTATAGTTTTCATTGCATAAGTCCTTCACCTCCTTGGTTAAATTTATTCTTAGGTACTTTATTCTTTTAGTTGCAATTGTAAATGGAATTGTATTCTTGCATTCTCTTTCTGTAAGTTCATTTTTAGAATATAGAAAAGCAACTGATTTTTGTAAGTTGATTTTGTACCCTGCAACTTTACTGTAGTTGTTAATTATTTCTATTAGTTTTCCAATGGATTCTTTGGAGTTTTCTATATATAAGATCATGTAGTCTGCAAACAGCGACAGTTTCACTTCTTCACTCTCTATCTGGATTCCTTTTATTCCTTTCTCTTGCCTAATTGCTTTGGCCAAAACCTCCAGTACTATGTTGAATAAGAGTGGTGACAGTGGGAATCCTTGTCTTGTTCCTGTTCTCAGTGGGATGGTATTCAGTTTTTGCCCATTGAGTATGATGTTGGCTGTGGGGTTGTCATATATGGCCTTCATTATGTTGAGATAATTTCCTTCTATCCTCATTTTGTTCAGAATTTTATCATAAATGGCTGTTGGATCTTGTCAAATGCTTTCTCTGCATCTATTGAGATGATCATGTGGTTTTTATTCCTCAGTTTGTTGATGTGGTGTATCACGTTGATTGATTTGCGGATGTTGAACCATCCCTGTGTCCCTGGTATAAATCCCACTTGATCATGATGTATGATCCTCTTGATGCATTGCTGAATTTGGGTTGCCAAAATTTTGTTGAGAATTTTTGCATCTATGCTCATCAGTGATATTGGCCTGTAGTTCTCTTTTTTTGTGGTGTCCTTGTCAGGCTTTGGTGTCAGAGTGATGTTGGCCTCGTAGAATGTGTTAGGAAGTGTTCCATCCTCCCTAATTTTTTGGAATAGCTTGAGAAGGATAGGTATTAAATCCTCTCTGAAAGTTTGGTAGAATTCCCCAGGGAAGCCATCCAGTCCTGGGGTTTTATTCTTTGAGATGCTTTTGATTGCTGTTTCAATCTCTTTCCTTGTGATTGGTCTATTCAGATTGTCTGTTTCTTCTTGATTCAGCTTTGGGAGGTTGTAAGAGTCTAAGAATTTATCCATTTCCTCTAGATTATCCATTTTGTTGGCATATAGTTTTTCATAGTATTCTCTTATAATCTGTTGTATTTCTGTGGTGTCTGTTGTTATTTCTCCTCTTTCATTTCTAATTTTGTTTATCTGAGCTTTCTCTCTTTTTTCTTTGTAAGTCTGGTTAGGGGCTTGTCAATTTTACTTGTCTTCCCAAATAACCAGCTCTTTGTTTCATTGACCCTTTCTACTGCCTTTTTTGTTTCAATGGCATTTATTTCTGCTCTGCTTTTTATTATTTCTCTCCTTCTGCTGACTTTGGGCTTTGTTTGTTCTTCTTTTTCTAATTCAGTTAGGTGTAATTTGAGATTGCTTATTTGGGATTTTTCTTGTTTGTTGAGGTGAGCCTGTATTGTGATGAATTTCCCTCTTAATATGGCTTTTGCTGCATCCCATATGAGTTGGTATGGTATGTTATAATTTTCATTTGTCTCCAGATATTTTTTGATTTCTCCTTTAATTTCATTAGTGATCCATTGCTTGTTGGATAACATGTTGTTTAGTCTCCACATCTTTGTCCCATTCTCAGCTTTTTTCTTGTAATTAGTTTCTAGCTTTATAGCATTGTGATCAGAAAAGATGCTTGTTACTATTCAAATTTTTTTAAATTTATTGAGGCTTGCCTTATTTCCCAACATATGGTCTATCCTTGAGAATGTTCTGTGTGCACTTGAGAAGAATGTGTATTCTGCTGTTTTTGGATGGAGTGTTCTGTATATGTCTATTGAGTCCAACTGGTTTAGCTTTTCGTTTAATTCCACCGTTTCCTTATTGATTTTCTGTCTGGATGATCTATCCATTGATGTGAGTGGAGGGTTGAGGTCCCCTACTATTATTATGTTATTATTAATATCTTCTTTTAGGTTTGTAGGATTATGTTTTATTTTTTAAGGAACTGTAAAACTGTTTTCTGAGGTGACTGTACCATTTTTCATTCCCTCCAGCAGCCCATGAGAGTTCTGGGTCCTTCATATCAGTCTTGAGGATTCAATTTTGAATTGCTCTATGTAGGTAGTCCAGCCAGAGGTGTGACAGAGGCTCGTGGCCTGCTGTAACATGGCCAGGAGGGGCATGGGCAGGCAGCCATTTCTCTGGAGCCCTCCCCCATACACTTTACTTTCTCAAATGAGAATTTTTTGTGCCTGTGTGAATCTACTTTCCATACAAATTTAGAATGACTTAACATCTTTCTCCCTTCTACGTGTCCTTCTGTCATTGCTTTTCCTAACTTTTTTGCTTGCAGATTCCCTGTGTTAAGTCCAGAGTTTCTGGGCTGTGAGGTATTGAAAGGAGCCTGTTTTAGAGTTGGACACACCTGGATCTGAATTTAGACTTCACGGCTTAGCTGTATGGCAAGTCGTGTGGGCTGAGCCTCAGTCTCTTCATTTGTTTTTAAAAAGCATGTGTGTGGAGGTTGATATTACCCAGCTTGCACGTTATTATAAGGCTTGAATATAATGCACTGAAGACACTGATCATCTGGGAAACTGTATTCATTTCCCAATATATATTTGTAATTATAAGTTCCATTTTCTATTTGACCGTGGTTGACCTGCTACCCACCGAGAAGGAGAGGAACTGAAGTTTTAATGGGTGCCACCAGTTAGAAGGAGGCCACAGAGAATATGGCAAAATACAGTGGCTTTGCCAGGGCTCAGGGTGACCTTGCAACATTTAATAAAGCCTTCCTTTGGCCATTTGCATTGTGCTGGGGCTGTATTTCATGTGCATATTTATGTACTTCCACAAAGGCAGTTCCTGACTGAGTGCAATTCCTCTGCACAGCCCAGCTGGGACTCCCTGGCCTCCAGTTTACTGAGGGGTGGTTTTAAGGAGGAGAGCAGGAGCACACCATGGCTCCGCGAGGGATGTTTCCAGGCCTCTGGGGTCCTAGCTGGTGTGAGCACCTGCCTTTCCCAGCGCTGGGGCTGCAGTGTGTGAGCTTGGGCCTTCTGGCCTGCGGAATCCTTTGTCCAGCTGGCCGAGGTGCATTAGGAGCACGTGGGACCTTCTCTCCCGTGGAGAAATGGGAAGTTATTCTTTGATGGCTGGGCAAGACTGCTCAGCTGATGTTACTGGAGTTGGAAAGGCTGTCCTGAGAGGAGTTTCGAGTAGTCAGGTGGTTGACATTCGCATAGCCCGTTAGGCTGGAGCGAGAGCTCGAAGGAAATGGGAGGCCCCGGGGAGGCGGGAAGTGTGGATGTCGGTGGGCATGGGCTTCGTGTTGCCAAGTGGGGGTGTCTGGAGGCCTTCTCTGCTCTGCCCAACCTCTGGGTTCCAAGTATCCTGCAGCGTTCCTCCTTAGAGCCGGCTGGCTTTCTTGGCATCATTCAATCTAGTTGCTAGGAAGCCGAATAAGGCGAATGCAACTTCCTTTTGACTTACTCACATTGAACCATCTGCTTATTTCTTCTCATGGCCTTCAAACTTGGCGAGGATCATCAAGAAGAGGGTCGAGTGGAGCATCTGTGCTCCTTATCCTTTTTGGAAGTGGAATGCTTTCTAATAACTCTTTAACCCTCTCAGTCCAAATGCATAGTGGTTAATCTTCTTTAGCCCCTTGTTTCTTTCAGCTAACAATTCAGAGCAGGCATTTTCTTCTTAGGTTTTGCCCTTCATTTTTGTCCTAGATTCAGATCTATGTTATTTGTTAACCACACAACTTTTAAACAAGGAGAATGGCGTCCATGTGTGTCCAAATGCGTGTGGCATGTAAATATTTGTAACGGTGATCCTAGTAGGACATGTTTAATACATGGAACTGCTGCACGTGAATCACTTAGGAATTTTCTCTCATAAGCTCTATTGTGGAGTTGTGTCAGATACTTTAAAGGTGGCAGATAATCCACAAAAATTTGTGATGATGTTTGTGGAGTATCTAGCAAAGAGAAGCTTTAAAAAAATCAGGGATTTTAAAAAGTAATTACCAAAGACCACCACCACCAACACCTATCACTTTCCGGGTTCGTTCAGGTCACTTGGGGCAAAGCAGACGGGTTGTGTGGAGCCCCTTCTGTCGGCGAGTTTCTCATGGTCTTTCTCGTGCCAGAGCTGTGTCGTTGGTTGTCAACTCTGCAAAAGCGGTTGAGCAAACAAACTGGACAAAATAGCAGGAGGCATCACAAAGTCGAGGAGAGGCTCTGAAGGAGAAAAAGTCTTGTGAAAAGCCGTTGTTTGAGTTTTAAAAATCCAGTTTAACTGAAGATTTAATCACCTTTGAGTGCACCAGAACTGTGGAAACTAATGCATGGACTATGGGAAACAACTTCTTCTTAAGTGTAATTTTGTCTTTGTTGGTTTTTTAGCAGTAAGCCAAATAAACCTTTTCTGCCGACTTCTTATTCTCCCCGAGAGGGCTACTTAAAGGAGGGTGAAGACATGCTAAGGTAAAATTTTATTGTTGTGGCTCAATTTGCTAAAAGCTTTAGTAGTAATTTAGACATATTCTTACTGTGCAGACTTACATGTTTGTTAAAATTGATGTTATTAATGTTTGCTTTGGGGGCAGTCCCTTGGATCAATTGGGTTGCATTAAGCCATTCTGCTTTACCTCTCACCTCCCCACAGTCGCCTGGACTCTGGTCACGGCAGCAGACCTACGGACAGAAGGGGGTCAGCCACCCGGGCCTTTCTCTCTGGGTTTTCAGTCTTCTCCTCGTGGGTGGCCCACTTTGTGGGTCGTCTGTGGCAGGTTCCAGACTCCGCTCTTCCACACCTTTCTTGTGCTACCATCAGACCATTGGCGGATGCTCAAAAAACACAAATGTATTTTATTACGAGACAAATAAGCACCCCAGGGCCAAGTGCAAATACAAGTCACTCAAAAATGGTTTGTTTTTTACGCAGGGAATGGATAAATAGATGTAAGGATGTGATAATAAAAAGGGAAAATCCCTTTTCAGCACTCTCCCTGTTTTTCCTTGTTTTTAACTTAAATGGCTCACCCTGGCAGACTATTCTGGAACGTGCTGCTTTGACATAGCTGTACGTTGTGGAAGATCGTTCCTCCTCCTGGCTTTTGACCACTGTGTGTTCCTTCGTGTGAATCCCGGTTTTGAAGGCTATCTCATTTAGTCTGCTCCGTCTTTCACAAGTCAGCCGTGGGTTCTTCTAAGTGTCTAAACAGGCGGATCCACACGGTGGCTCGGGATTCCTGTTTGGGATCTACCTCTGTAGTTTTGGCAAAAGCAGTTTTCCTTGAACTGTATTTGAATTGGTTTTCCTAAGTATGAACCTTGAATGAGCCTCTCTCTTGGCTGCATTAAAGACGAGATTTGTGTCAGATTAGATCAAGGATTCAAAGCTGACAAATGCTTTCCTCAACTGCAGAAGCACTTGGAAGCACAGAATTCAGGAATGACTGTTAACGGAGGTTAGTTTCTCTGGGGTAACTTTCCTGAAAGGGAGACTCAGACTGCTTGCATTGCCAGGCAGTCCTCTGAAGGAGACATTTTCTTAGCCTTCCTCTGAAAGAAACCCGGAGGCAGAGCTGGACGAGGACGCTTCTGTCTGTTGAGGGCGTGCTGTGCACCAGGAACCGTGATAAGGGCTTTACCTGTGTTACCTCACTGAATCCTCAGAGCAGCCTTCGAGGCAGGTTCTCCTAATTATCCCCATTTTACAGGTGAGGAAACTGAGGGACAACGCTGTTAAGTAACTCATTCAAACTTACCCAGTCAGTAAGTGACAGAGCTGGGATTCAAACCCAGGCAGCTGCAATTTCAACATCGTACTGCCTTTCCTGGATGACCAAGCACCAGCTTCTGGGGCACCCCCCAATCCCCTCTAACTGCTTCGGGTGCTGGGGGGAGTTTGCACACCACTTCATTAAAAGAAAGTGTGTAAGTCTGAGAGAAAGCCAGCAAGAACACAACGCAACAAGGGTTAGGGAAAGCAGGCAGCTTAAAGGGTGGCCTCTGGAGTCAATGGCCAGGGTTTGTCAGGGACAGAAGACAAAGAGAAAGTCTGCTGGGGTGAGGGAGACGTTCTTGTGCAGCTCAGGATTCTCAGGGCAGTAGGCTGGTTGCAGACTCAGGCAAAAGCTTTGCATCTGAAAGTCTGGAGCTCTCTGCTCTGTCAGGCGGTTGGATGTGGACTAGAACCCAAATGAAAGTCGGACGGGGCCAAGCAGGAGGTTGGCGCTGGTTGCAGCTTGCTGAATAGTCGTGGTTTGACAGCGCCTGTCCCGAGGCGGCTCTGCTGCGCAGCGTGATGCCTCTGGTGACGGAGGAGCTCGCCGCGCCTGCCAAGGGAGCCCTCTCCCGGCAGGGTGCTCCTTGTGGACGCACATCAGTGTCTGGATGCTGGGGAGCAGCAGTAAAACCGCCTGATTTAGGGTACAGACTGCATCTAATTCCTTCTTTCTTCTGTTAAATCACAGCAAAGGGGACCACTTTAGACGGCTAATAGATTACCCAGCATCTGTGCACTATTTCGCATGCGTTTAGCAAGGGAAAATAGCTTGCCCGCAGGAGCTGTAGAGTGTTTGGGAGTAAAGTGAGCAGATCTTGTTGATTCATTTTTTATCCATATCCAGTGAAGACCTTCAGAGGTAAGTGCCCCTTCTTTAAAAGATGAACACTTCTGGAGCAGGCCCAGTGACGTAGTGGTTAACTTCACATGCCCCACTGTGGCCCAGGGTTTGCGGGTTTGGATCCTTGCTGCAGACCTACCCATTGCTTGTCAAGCCATGCTGTGGCAGGCGTCCCACATACGAAATAGAGGGGGATGGGCACAGATGTTAGCTCAGGGCCAGTCCTCCTCAAATAAATAAATAAAATAAAAGATGAACACTTCTGATAATATTATCTCATGTCCTTTAGAATAAACACCTTAAGTATGAATCTCTTCTCTGTCTGCCTACATCTGAGTCTTACTTGTTAAAAATCAGTGTCTCCATCATAACAGACAAGAGGAAATGAATGGCAAAGGTCAGAAAATCCCAGAAACTTATGATGTTCTAAAATGAGAATGGAAGATTGGGCGTCATTTCACCTCTGAGTAGACACAGCCTTTATGTAAGTGTCGATAGATCACACTAGGTGATCTGGTATTTATTTTTTGACTTTGGGGGACACATTTAGAGGGAAACTATGTTTGCACTAACTATTATATTTTCATGCATCCAACAGCGTTGAAGAATTATGGCGAACTGTGGCTGATTATTCCAAAGGGAATGAAGAGGGCCGTGAGCGATACCAGTGCTCTCCGTCGGGTAAGAGTATGGTTGATTCTACTTATGTTCCCTTGTCTGTTCTTGGTAGAGGTGTTGTCTTTCATTTGCACTTTTGCAAGAAAGGCTGAAAAGCTTCGTGGTTGCTTTTGGCTTTGCAAAAGCATGAACGCATCAGTATGTCCCGGACGATGCCCAAGGCAGGGGTGCTGGGGAAGCGGGGCTTCCAGCACTTTCATCGTGTGGTCCAGGAAGAGCATGGTAGAGGGAGCTCTTCAGAGCGCATTATTGTTGCTGTCCGCAAAGGACAGAGGCAGATTTATTTCTCTTTAGCGTGTCCAATGAGATTGTGTCCAAACTGAATAAATGCGGATGCGGCCTTGAGTACATAGGTCACTGAGAGCTGAGATTCTTTTTTTTTTTTTTTCTTTTTTTTTAAAGATTGGCACCTGGGCTAACAACTGTTGCCAATCTTTCTTTTTGTTTTTCTGCTTTTATCTCCCCAAACCCCCCCAGTACACAGTTGTATATCTTAGTTGCACGTCCTTCTAGCTGTGGGATGTGGGACGCCGCCTCAACGTGGTCTGACGAGCAGTGCCATGTCCGCGCCCAGGATCCAAACCCTGGGCCGCTGCAGTGGAATGCGCGAACTTAACCACTCAGCCACGGAGCCGGCCCCGAGCTGAGATTCTTGAGATGCTCTGTTAGAACACTGCTTTAGGAATTACAAGAATTATGCTGTTGGGTTTACCAAACTGGTGGTAGAGGCATCCTGTGGTGGAGATTTCTGAAGATTAGTGTCTTATTGAGCTTTTCTGTATTGCTTGAGTTTTCTACATTGAGCATATATCGATTGTATAATTGGAAAGAAAACAAAGCTATTTTCAGATACTGTGTGACAGGCACTGGTCTAGGCTCTGGGATACCTCAGTGAACTTACAGACGAACTCCTGTCTTGGGGTGCCGACGGGCTAGTGTAGTGCCACAGGCTGGGCCCCCTGCTCTTTCAGAGAGGGGTTCCTCTCATTTCTTCACCGCTTGCTGAATTCCTTTCGGCCTTTCCCATGCTATTTTTCCTTCAATGTGGGATGCCCATTCCATCTTCTCTGCCTGCCTGACTCGTGCAGGCCACTTAAGCACAACTGCAGCCCGTTCTTCTGGGAGGCCTGCCCTGCTGCTCCTGCCCTCAAGGCTGTGTCCAGCTCCTCCTCTGGGTCTGCATGGTGCCCTAAGCTCACCCACCGTTGGCTGGCCCTTGAGGGCAGCCAGAGACGTACAATGTGATGATAACTGTGCCTCTGGATTATCACGGGTTTCTCCGTGCTTGGCAAAGAAGCTGGCGTGTAGACAAACGGTTGGTGGCAGGCATGCACTCCTCCTCTGGGCTTGGCACTGAGTAAGTGGCAGTGAAGACCCAGGCATGATGCGAACTAGCAATTCCCGAACAGGAGACCAGGCGTGCACAAAACCTAACTCAGCATTAAGGCGGCATTTGTTCTCACTTTACCTGAAAATCTGCAATCTTAAAGTGACTCAGAATTTTTATTCTGTAATATCTCCTCAACAGAAACCCACTTTATTTGTCAATAGCATCTTTACTTTAAGAGTTTGTGAAAGCAAAATTATAGCTCCATGTTGATTAGAGGGTATTTGGGTTGGACCTTGGGAGACAGCGTTCTGGAAGAAATGAGGTCAGTCATGGCGTGGGGAGGGTGGGAGAGACCAATTCCTTTTACATGAGAAAATTACGGAATTTCCCTTTAATAACTGGCAGACAACCAGACATGCCCTGGATTAATTTGATTGTGTAGTAATTTAAACCCATCTTGAACCCAGAGGCAATAAAGACTCAGCATGCATGCTAGCTCTGTTTTTCCTCAACATTTAGCAACTTTGATACCATACTCTGCATTAGCCAGGGAAATGACATTAATCTTTGACTAGATTACCTTTCTCAAAACTTGTAGCAAGCGTCACATCCAACTTGTAACATCTTGTAGGTCTTTTAGAATTGTGACTGACTCTGGTTGCCATTCGACTTACACAGCCTGGTGTTCTTGCCACTTTCCGTCCCCAGAGCCGGGCTAACGGGTAGTAATCTGAGAGCAGTGCTTTGTGGTGGGGAGGAAGGAGTGCTGGTGATTGCTCCTGTCTCCTCCCTCTGGAGAGGCGTTCAGAAGCTCCTCGATGCTGCCCCGCCCGGCCCTGCGTTCCGCAGCTCTGGCGTGTACGTGGATTGGCATCCCGGGTGGACGCCACGCGGGGTCTGCTGGGCCGTCCGCGGTCTGCCTCTGCCGGGGAATCCGTGAACCAGCCCGTGCCGCTTGCTCTGTTGTCACTTTGATGTCAGAAAGATTTGTAGAGATAAATTAGTTGGCTAAGTCATTCCTTTATACTCCAAAACAGTGATTAATTCTCAAATCGTGTCCTCCAACATGGATTATTATTGTAATAACTTTGATTCACGGGCTGTCACTCTGTAAATATGAACCATGTCTTCTTTTTTTTTTTTGCTTTACTCTTGAATTTATTTTCTGAAATCATCCATATTCTCCTAAATAGCCAGAAAAGCATTTTTCCTGCCATCATATTAATTTTTAATTCACAAAACATGCATGTACTGTGCACTTGCTATATGTAAAGCTCTGTGCTTAGGCACAGTGAGGAAGGTCAGATAGTTGAGTGACAGTTCCTACTTGTCCCACATGCAGTCTAATAAGATAAAACACTTGCATAAATAACAGGTGGAGGTGAAGATGCTGAGTTGTTCCTGCTCTAAGCAGCGCACACACACGAGGAAGAGTAGACTGCCGTTGTGGGCTCCAAGGAGATGAATGAAGGGGCTTTCAGGGAGGAATGTCATTTGGGCTGGGTCTTTGAGGCAGAGACTGCTCAGAGTCCAGCAAACAGAAGGCCAGGGAAGGCACAGCTGGGAAAGATGTGGGGAGACTTGGTTTTCCAGAGATCACAAATTAAATTCGAGAAGAGAATAGGATGTTTGAAGTTCAGTAGGTTACAAACCTATTAAGATGGGCTGGAGCCAGGACTTTGAAAGCTAAGTTAAGAAGTGTAGGATACTGAGCTGTTACTGTGGCTTTTTTGAAAGCAGTACTTTTAACTAGATTACTTAGAGACCGATGAGGAGGATGGATTGGAGCGAAAAGAAATTGGGAGGAAGATAGAAGGTATGGTGGGAGGCCTTTGCAAGTTTCTAAGTATTGGGAGGAATGGAAGCATAAGCCCAAAGGAGAGGTCTGGGCCAGCTTCTCCAGGACTTGAGGCCGAGGCTGAGGAGCTAGGAGATGAGGTGACTCTGGGTTTTGATGCAGCTTAGTTGCGGGACGGTGGATGGTGACGTCGTTTCTTCTGACTGGTCCTGGTCTCCTCTTTGCCGCCACCTGGGTCCACCAGGCCAGCTTTTGCTCAATACTGTTCTCAAGAGCATGAAAGTGTGGTTTTTCGAAGCGTAGAAAATGTCTGATTTATTTTAAATAAATAATAATAAAAAATCACATTTATGTCATACGTAAGTTCTGAAAATGTAAAGGAAAATGCATACTTTCAAAAACCACAAATCCCAGTCTCCCGGAGTTGGGTGGGGAACAGTATAATGTGAGCAGGTTGTCAAAGGACTGCTCACTTCTAGGTACTTAAATGTTCATGTTCATGCAAGATCATTTAGGAAATTATCACTAAACGAAGTAGGTTGCATAAACTGCCTATACTAAAATACTTAAAAAAAAAAAGACTACTTCAAAAAAGGACATAATCTACTTTTAATGTTACAAATTCAGAAAATAGTTTGTTTTTCATGTCTGGAATAGCGTTAATAGGTACATATTTCGTTTCCCATACACGAATTTGATTATGGAACTCAGATCATTAGTGAAAAGAACACCTTTTTTCTCCTATAAGCTACGTCTGTGTTAGCACGATTCGTCTTAGCTTGGCTTTCGTTCACAACGCTTTACAGCCCACAGTCTGTTTCAGACCTTGCGCGCGGCCACTTTTCAGAAGCACGTGGAGCCGCTCGCGAGCTGAGACAAAAGTGTAAAACAGTCAAACAATGAAGACTTCAGAGCCTGAAGGCAAATATATATTCAAATTCTTCCTAAATGTAATCTTAATAAACGCAGGTTAAGGTTTAGCCAAATACTGCAGTAATCTTCACTGCAGCTCTGTAGGGCCCCTTGGGTCCTAAATTTGTTCAAGCCTGATGATACATGGCAAGATAGGATGGGGCCTCCCACCTAAAATCAAACTTTTATCAAGTCTTATTCTCAGTAGATAAACCTAGGAGAGATCAGAAGACACTTCTGCATTGACTACAACCATTACGTTAGAGAAAAGCCGCTCTTGGTGTCTAGCATTTATTTCATACGTAATATTTAGGGCTGGAGCAGTGCTAACCTGACCTGGAAAGGCTTTTAACAGAGTCTGAGATCCCATAGGCCTGAGCCAAAGACTGCAGACTCACAGAGATGATATGGGTTACTCTTCATGCTACAGGGGCAGAGCCTAGAAGCCCTGCACCAATCAGCATGTCTGTTTGTCTGCCTGCCTTCCATCAAAGTATTGTATAGATGAAGCTGAAAGATAGTGTGAAGTGAAAGACACTGAGAGGTTTACGATGAACCTGGCAGCCCCTCGCCTCACTCTTTCCTCGTCCCTGCTCTGCCCTCCAAAGGCTGCCGTCCTCAGCGCCCGGCTGTTTCCTCTGTGCACCACGCTCCTCTCAAGCCAGACACCCTGACTGCCGGAACCAAATAAAACACCTTTGCTTTTGGGTTTTTTTTTTTTTTAACTTTTCAAGTAGCCAGTGATAGTTGAAGTTGCATCCTGTTTTTTTTTTTTAGGCGAGGTTTGTTTAGCTGTAGAATTCCCATCGACACACATGCCACCTATTTCTTCTCTCTCTCTGTCTCTCTCGCTCGTCAGCTTAGCGTGAAGCTGTCCAATTGTGAAACGAGGGTTTGTATGGAAATGGTAAACCAAGCCGCCGCATGGTTTAATTTTGAAACAGGATGTAATGTTTGATTTTGAAATCTGACAAGGCACCTGCTGTTGAGGGTCCCTGTCTCTTGAATCAGGAGACAATCACATCTGTACTGAAAGCTGTGACAGTTTAAACAACATGGCGTTAGATTAACTATGCTATTTTCTGGTTGTTTTTCTCTTGTTTTTGTAAATGTGTTGTAAAAGAAATCAGAGAGGCCATTTTAAAAAATGGAATCATGCAGTGTATATTTGGTTGGCTAGCTTCTTTTGCTGAATAGAATGCCTTTGAAGTTCACCTATATTGTCGCCTACAGACTGTCCCTTTTTGTTGCTGAGCCAGAGGTCATTGCATGGATGTGCCACAGTCTGTCTGTCCATTCTCCAACTTGGGTTGTTCCCACTCTTTAGCTGTTATAAGATTGCTTATACGTGTCCTTTTGTGGGCATATCTTTTCATTTCTCTTGGGTAAATACCTAGGAGTGGCATTGGACCATAGGATAGATGTGTATTTAATGTAATGAGAATTGCCAAAGTGGCTCTACCATTTTGCACAGCCACCAGCAACATCTGCGAGCTCTGGTTGCTCCGCACCCGCACGCCATTTTTATCTTGTCTGTCTCCACTTTCAGCCTTTCCGATGGGGGTGAAAGGTTTGTCACTGTTGTTTTCGTTTACATTTCTCTGATGACTAATGCTGAGCTCTTTTTTCCTTTTCATTGCTCATCTCTTTAGGGAACGGGGTGGTGAAGACTTACAGAGACTTTTTGTCAGCGTATTAGTGTCTGAGGGCTGCTGTAACAGAGTACTACAAACTGGCTGGCTGAAAAGCTTGTCCCCCAGATCTGGAGGCTGGGCGTCTAAAATCAAGGTGCTGGCTGGACCGCGCTTCCTCTGAAACGTGGAGAGGAGACTCCTTTCTTGATTCTTCTGTGTTCTGGTGTTTGCCAGCAACCCTCGGTGTCCCCTGGCTTGTAGCTGCGTCACTGCCATCTCTGCCTCCATCGTCGTGTGGCCATCCTCCCTCGTGTGTCTGCGTGTTGTCTGTCCCCTCTGCGTGTTTTTTGTCTTTCCACAACTTTAAAAAGAAACTTCTTTTCCTTTGTCTTGAGGCGTCTCCTTAGATTACGTGAACTTGTGGGTCTTTTCCTGCATAGGGTGAAGTCTTAGGTCTGGCTGGGAGCTCTTTGGCTTACTCTATTGACATTTAGTTTCTGGCCTACCAACGGCTGACGTGGGGCAAGGTGGAAACCCTAGTTAGTGGCCACACACCAGGTGGTAGAGGGATAGGAGGCTGAGAAGCTCGTTCTCGTGGAGCCCTCGTGTCCTGTCCTATGGGTCTGACCTCAGGTCTAGTGTGCGCTGGGCGTTCGTCCCCGAGCCCTTCTCTTGTCTTAACGAGACATTCTTAGCAGCGCTTGATCCCTCCCTTGCGCATAAATATACATAAACTTTCCAGAGACATTCAGAGTTCTCGGACGAATCACGAATGTCTACAGTGGCGAGACTTTTTATTTTCTTAGAGTTACCTAAATAATTTAGTAGAACAAGATTAGAACAGTAACTTGTGTTAAGGTTTTGAAGACAGCATGTATTTTTTAAAAGCACACATTTTTCTGATGTTTCTGTTTTTTAAAAAATTAGTATTTTTACAAATAGATGATATATACACATGGTACAAAATTAAAAAAAAACAAAAAGTAAACAGTAAAAAGTAGTTTTCCCACTTCCGTTTCTTAGCTTAACAGTTTCTTATGCCTCCTTCTGTAGATATTTATTCACACGCCATATAAATGTACCTCAAATGGTAACATGGTGTCAATAGGCTTCTGCCTCTTTCAATGTTTTCCTCATTATAGCGTGAAAATGATTGTAAATCAGGTCTATTACCGCCTCTTCTTAATGATCGCAAATTATTCTGGAGTATAGCCGTGCCTTAATTTACTTCATCAGATCTTATTGATGGGCATTTTAGGTCATTTCCAATCTTTTGCTGCTTAAGCAATAAGAAACGACAAAATTGGGTTTCTGCTATTAGACAGGAATATAAAGAAAATTCAGGGGGCTGGCCCCACGGCCGAGTGGTTAAGTTCGTGCTCTGCTTCGGTGGCCCAGGGGTTCACCAGTTGGGATCCTGGGCGCGGACCTAGCACTGCTCATCAGGCTATGCTGAGGCAGCATCCCACATAGCCCAACTAGAAGGACCCACAACTACAGTATACAACAATGCACTGGGGGGCTTTGGGGAGGAGAAGAAGGGAAAAAGAAGAGAAAACTCAGGTTGTGAATTTTATGAACGAAATATTTTACTTTGGCTAAACCCTCATGCTTATCTTCAGGCCATAAATTAGTAGGATAGGCTAACATTTGGAAAGGAGGCCCAATGAGGTGTTCTTTCTGGTGTTGTAGTAGGAGGTTCGGGGTATTATAATAGACAATGTTTTATCCCACTGCTTTATCCATGGATTTTGGATAAAAAAGAGTTTGCTAGATTGAAACTTCTAATACTGTTTTTTTCTACAGCCTGCTAAATATATTTTTATTTTCCACTTTAGCCTGTGATTTTTGTTTCAAATCCCTTGGGAGCAAAGCAGGTCTGTCTGAGCTGCTCTGTGAGCCAAGACAAGAACCTGGCTGGAGCCTTTGTCCAGATTTTTCAGGGTCTTTTGATATGTGGGCACATTGGTTTCTTATTGCTATGTAACAAATTACCACAAACTTAGCAGCTTGCAGTAACTCACATTTACTGTCTCACAGTGTCCATGGGGCACAGGTTGGATTGGTCCTCAGTGTCACCAGACTGGAAAGGGTGTATGGGCAGGGACTGAGGTCTCCCTTGAGGCTCTGGGTCCTCTTCCATGCTCACTGGTTGTTGACAGGGTTAACGACCTGGTGGTTGTGTGACCGAGGCTCTGTTTTCTTACTGCTGTCAGCTGGAGACCTTCTCAGCTCCTAGGAACCGCTCAGCTCCTTGCCACGTAGCCCTCTCCTCTCATAACATGGATTTTTGCTTTCTTCCAGGCCACCAGGAAAGTCTGTAAGGCTTCACTTTTTTCTCTTTCTTTTACAGGAGAAAAACCAACAGGAGTTTAGTAGCATGCATGTACACATGGGAGAAACCCAGGACCACTGACTGACTCTGAGGCTTCACCTTTTAAAGGGCTTGCCTGATTAGGTCAGGCCCACCCACCTGGGATAATCTCCCTTTGTTGAACTCAGAGTGATCTCCCATAATATTAATTGGTCCCACCTACACTCAAACAGAGGGGATTATGCATGGTGTGCACACCAGGGGGCAAGAATCCCGGGGGTCGTCTTAGATTTCTGCCCACCACAGAAGGTGGTTATGAGTTATGAGTCTTGTTGTCATAGGGGAGGGGAGCTAGAATTGGTATAGCATTTTTCTGTATGAAGAATCAGTAATTAGGCCACAATTAACCTTTACCTTTTTATGTGAGACAGTCTCCAAATCCCAGTGGATGGGTGAGAAGTTCTGCTTGTCCCCACCTTATTAGCCAGTTGCTTCCATATCTTTCAAAAACATCGACTTTTCAGAAGTGATCTCTCCTAATAACAGGGTCTTCTCTATTTCTCTCCTTCAACCCTAAAATGCTAAAAACCCTAAAAAGCTCTTTCCTTATAAGCCAAATATCTCAGCTAATGGCTCTCAACACTGCTGTCCAGCAGTGGGAGAAGGAGCCTTCCTACTACGAAGTCTGTAGCAGAGGAAACGTGGCTCCACTGGAAACTTATTTCCCTTCACACCCATCAGCATTTACTCTCTGGAATTATTTTTTTTGGTGCGCTGACATCCATGCCCATCTTCCTCTATTTTGTATGTGGGACACCGCCACAGCACGGCTTGATTAGCGGTGTGTGGGTGTGCCCTGGGGATCCAAACCCATGAACCCCGGGCCACTGAAGTGGAGTGCACAAACTTAACCACTACGCCTCCAGGCTGGCCCCCTGGAATTCTTTAAACTCTTAACTCTATCCCCTTCCAAGTTCTTAAGGAGACTAGTTTTGTGGGCTGGTGTGGGGAAAGCCGTTTCTGTCAGTCTGTATGAACCATCTCTGAATTTGTGTTTTTGTCTCGAAACTGACCAGTGCTGTCAGAGGGGAACTGGAGTCTGGTGACTGTGTCCTGAGAAAGGATGCTGGGCGGTGGACTTCCCTTTAAGATGAGAGAGTGCGCGTGGACAAAGCCTCCTGTCTCCAGCACAGAGGGCACAGATGTCTGTGGACTAAAAGTCGAGGGTAACTTTATGAGAGGTATTTATTATTCAGGATGCAGCCAGAGGAAAGCAATAAACCTTGCAAAGTAGCTGAGGAGGTTGCTTTTCTGAATTGAGAAAAAGTCTGCTTGTTAGAACCTGTATGAGAGAGTCATTGCCCCAAATCTCATCCTGATTTCTGCCTTCAGAGGACGGGCAAGTTCTATTTCTGGCATTGGAATCCTGTCCCGGGGAGGGTGGTGACAAAGCAAGGTGAGTTCCCTGAGTCTCTGTCTGGGGATCCTGCGGCGGGCTGCCCAGGGGACTGCACTGTGCCGCTTTTTGAACACCCGAGAGGACAGGGAGAGACTGGCCCGCTTCCGCCTCGTGAAAGTCCTCCAAAGTGTTCCCGTCTCTGCTCCGTCACTGGTCGTCTGTGGTTATGTGGTGGAAAAGTACCGGCTTCTGTCATAGAAAACTCAGGTGTCCGGCACCGGCTCCATCAGCCAGTCCGGCTGGGTGGCTCATGAGGTGGAAGGAGCCTGTCTTGCAGTCAGGATACGCGATGTGTTTCCAGAGTGACCTTGGGCAGGTCACATCACCTCTCTGGTCCTCAATTTCCTCTTCTTGTAAATCAGATTAACCTCACTCCACCCGGTATGGTTGGAAGGGTAAATGGCACAGTATGAGAAAGAGCTTTGGAAACTTTGTATTTCATCTGTTCCGAGATGCATCTTATTTCCCAGTGGTATCTCCGAAGTCGTGACATGTTGTGTAACTGCAGGCATCTCACCGCAATAATTGGCATTCTTGTTTCCTCTTGTAAGGTGAAATAACAGTGAGTCTCACAGACGGTGATGGTGATGGGCATCGATGAGTGACCACGGGTCACAGGCCAGGAATCCACGGAGCGGAAAGCCTGAAGACCGAGTCTCTCCTTCCTGGAGACTCTCCTTCAGAGGGGCGGAGGCGGGCGCGGCCTCCTCAGTCCCCTGCGCAGTGTCCCCTCTTTTCCCCTTGCCGAGGAAGCCTGCTCACGCTCCTCCCCACCAAAGCGGCAGTTCCTCGCAGTCAGAGTTGCAGTTGCTTAGCTCCAGACGATCTTCAGCCACTACCTGGGTGGCAATGTTGGTGTTGGTAAGAACGGAACAGAAACGTCCCTTCTCCACAACCCCTGCTGCACTGTGACCGTGAGTCTTCTGCCACAACTCCCCTCTGACGGCCCTTTCCCCTCCAGTCCCCCAGGGCCGTCCCAGTGGCTCCCCAGGCAGGAGGCAGGAGTCCCTGTGGTCTGCTCCTCAGTCTTTTTCTTCGGCGGGAGGTGTGCGCTTTGAACCTCGCTTTTGGCCTGGAATGGCCCCCCATGATCCTTTTCACAGCCCCTGTGGCTCCTCTCTGTGAGTCATTCTGCTGGTTCAGTCCTGTCCTTTGACACGGTTTCCCCTGTGGCGTGTGTGGACCACCTGTGTTACATAAGATGACTTTAGGGGGTACGTGGACACACATTTTTATTACAGCAGCTCATTCAACACCAAACATTTACTAAGCACCTCCCAGGTTCATACATAATGATGTGTATATGTATGTCTTTTATAGTAGTTTTACTTTGAAAAATTTCAACCTACAGAAAAATTATAAGATTACAGTGAATTCTCATATAACTTTGCACACACATTCACCCATCACTGACATTTTCTCTCATTTGCTTTGTCTCTCTCACTCTGATATAATTAACATATATATACATACAATATCTGAGCCTTTTTTGTTTAGTCATTTGAGAGTAAGTTGCAGTAAATGCCCTTCACACCCAGATTCTTCAGCCCTTCTCTCTAGAGAATAAGGATGTTATTCTCTTAACCATAGTGTAATTGTCAAAATCAGGAAATCTGATATGGATACAAGGCCATGATCTGTGCATACGTATTTGTACAGCGTCAGCACCGTCCCCACTCCAGGCTCCAGTTTAGGTCGCGCCCTGCACTCTGTGATCGCGTTGCTTGGGTTCCTTTCCTTTTAAAGAGTATAAGCCTCTGGTTTGGTTGAAGACCCTTCAATTCGAGTTCTGTATTTAGTTTTCCAATTACTTTCCTTTTATAGTAAATGACACTGGTTTTCCACTTACTGTCATGCAAAGTTTCCTTTTAAAATAAATTTATTTAAAATTAGCAAGTCAGTCAATTGAAAGAAAAACAGGAAGTAAATAATAGTATAACAGATACAAGGACCTGGCGAGCATGGCGATGGTTGTACACGAATGACTGAAATTTGGTAAATCTAGTAAAATCTGCAGAGGGTCCAGAACGTCGTCCTCTCCTGGTGCCCGGTGGTGGGGGAGGCCAGGGCAGGCTGTGGCCCTCCTGCGGCCCTGGGTTGGTGAGCCTGTGACACTGGCGCCAGCCCCAGCGGGGCCTCTGCTCCCACCCGTGGTGGCCCCTGGCCTCTCCAAGCACTGTCTGTTCCTTTGGTTTCCCCCACATCCCACAGATGGGGTCCCCTGTTTTCTCCTCTTGCCTCAGTTCTCCAAGTTGTAAAGCCTCAAGTTCTCACTCCCTTTGAAGCCCTTCCCACGGGGGCGGGCTGGTCATCCAGACTACAGTCCACCCCAGCACAGTCCTACTTTTTCTGATGGGCTTTTTACTTTTTGCTTTTTTCTGTATGGATTTATTTGTATTGAGGTACCACTGACACAGAGAAAAGCTGTACATATTTAATGTATGCATCTTAATGAGTTTCAAGCTAGGACTACTCCCATCAAACTGTCACCAAATACAATGCCCTGAACTTTTTCATCACCTCTAGAAGTTTCCTCCTTCCCTCTTTTTTTTTTATAAGAACATTTAGCATAAGATCTACCCTCTGAACAATTTTTTTTTTTAATGAGGAAGATTGGCCCTGAGTTAACATCCGTACCAATCTTGTCTATTTTGTATGTGGGACACCACCACAGTGTGGCTTGATGAGCGGTGTGTAGGTCTGTGCCTGGGATCTGAACCCATGGACCCTGGGCCACCAAAGCAGAGTGCACAAACTTAATGCCAGCCCCAATAAAATTTTAAGTATACAGTGCAGAGTGGTTAACTATAGGCACTGTGCTGCACAGTGGATCTTTGGACTCATTCGTCTTGTATAAGTGACACGATGTACCTCTGACCAACGTCTCCCCAACGCCCCTCCCCCAGCTCCTGGTAGTCACCCTTCCGCTTTCTGCTTCTATGAGTTTGACTTTTAGATTTGACGTAAAGTGGAATCATGTGGTGTCTGTTCTTCTGCACCTGGCATATTTCATTTAGCATAGTATCTTCCAAGGTCATTCACGTTGTAGCAAATCGCAGGATCTCCCTCTTTTTTAGGGGAAAAACACTTATGTATATGCCACATTTTCTTTATGTGTATGTGTGTACCACATTCTCTTTACCTGTCTGTCCATTGATGGACATTTAGGTGGTGTTCTGGGAATGATTTATTGAATCTTTTCTTTGGTGAGGCTCATATCTTAGGTCTCCAACTAGGCTCCAAGTTCTGGGAGGGCAGGAACCCATTCTCCTTCTTCAGTCTCCAAGGCCTGGGGCTCCTGGCCTTGAACACAGATGTCCAGGAAACGGAGCGTCTCCTCTCCGTTCTCACTGCCTCTCAGGCCTGTGTCGCTGTTTGCCTGGACCTCTGTGGTCACCCCTCCAATGGTGCCCTCCCTCCAGGCTCTCCTGACTGTCATCAGCATCATTTTTCTAGAACACTGAGCTGTTCCCCCCGTGCTATCCCCCACCCCAAACATACACTTGAAAACCTTCATTGCCTACAGGAGTGTTTTTCAATTTAGGGGCGCAGAACCCCGGGGGTCTTCAAAATTGTATCGAGGTGACTATGAATTCTACAAGGATCTTTTGATTTTTGTTCCAGTTTTAACGATAATCTTCACAACATTTTTCAGTATAAGCTTATACTGGATCATCTGGATCACCGCTTATAAGGGGTCCTGTCGTGCAATTTCAGTGCCTGTGTTTCTGTTTGGCTTGCTCTGGTGCCAAGAGAACATCCAACGTGATAGGGTTTTAACTGTTCGTGCAGTGTTTTTCTCATACTGTGTGTGTGTGTGTGTCTGTGGGTGCATGTGTGTGTCTGTGCGTGTGTGTGTCTGTGCATGTGTCTGTGTGAGTTTGCAGTTTGAGAAGCATGGGGCCATGGGCTGAAGCCATACCCCTAAGTCCAGCTTACAGGGCCTCCATGCTCGGGCTCAGGCTCACCTCTTGGCCTTAGGCTCACCTCTGTCCGTGTGAATCTGCGCTGTGGCTTCCCCCTTGCCCCCACGTATTTAGTGTACCCACTGAACTCCTTTTCACCTCTCCAGACTCAACTCAGTGTCCTGTCCTCTCGGAGGCCTGTCAGACTTCACCAGAGGTGACATCTCCTCCCTAGTTTCTGTAGTTCCTGGAATGCCCTTGGTGACAGCATTTATCTCACTGATGCCATCAAGGGTCCACCTGTCTGTCTGTGAGACCCCAGGGGACAGGACTGTGCTCTCTGCCTTTCGGTGCCTGGAGCCCAAAAGGTGCCTAATAGACACTTGTCACATGGTTTTGTAGGGCCAGGCACTTGTGGTCACACCAGATATCCTGTGTCCTTTGGACTCTCTTCCCATGATAACCTCGGGTTATGTGTCCTAAGGAGCTGGGAGATTTGCTGCTCACAGGGATTGTCTAGCATCCTGCCATGTTTATAGTAGATGCTCAATTAACATTTCTTGATTTCTCTGCTCAAGACCGAGGTAATTACCTTCCCCTATGGGCAAAGGTTTTGCAAAGAAAAAAGAAATTGGGACTGTCAATTAACTTTCCAAAGAAGCATTGCTGACATTATTATTATTAAAATAATACATAATTAAATAATATATGATAATTAATATATAATTATATAATATAATAATATATAATACTATATAATTAAAATAATAATATTATTTTGCAGTTTTCCTTAAAATCTTCCTCACTTGGCTATAGCATTGGAATAGTTGTCGAAATACATTGCACGAGTTACTTATGGACTACTCTGGACACACTGACGCTTTCCTTAAATTGTTTTCCCAGTGCAGGCTACTCTTGTGTTCACTTGGCATCTTAACCTTTTTTGTGACAACTCTTGTTATTCCACAGTATTTTTCATAGCCAACCCCCCAATCCACTGAGTCTGTCCTGCCGGCTGTGATCTGTGGCTGCCAGGGCGACCCCCCACCACAGCCCTTGGTGGTCCACTCACCAAGTGATGCTCGTGCTCCCTGGGGCCGCTGGGCAAATGAATTGGCTTGACCTTGAACCCTTCTCTCTCCTGTGCTTGTTTGTGTATGATAAACTCTCTGAAGATGTTTGAAAAGTAAATGTTTGAGCTGCACGTCCTTATTTGATGGACCTTTTGCACTCCCAGCATGTCGGACTGGAGAGGGGCCGCCCGGCTGGCTTCCTGGCAGCAGGAGGGGCGTTGACGGTACGCGCTTAAGAAGGCACCGTAGCCTCTCCCTGCATCTTGACTGTTTTCTAGTACTCCTCTGGCGAAGGCTGACTCTTTAGGTGGAAGTTAACGTAACGAGAATTTTCCTGCTAGTAGGACCCTGCATAGTCTCTCCTGGGAATCACGATGAAGGGCACCGTCACCCCCGGGGATGTTGTTGTCTCAGATCTGACACTCGAGCAGGGGGATAGTGACAACTGCTTTATAAAAATAACATTTTTTAGTATTATAGGAGTACTGTATACTCAAGGCAAGAAACTTGGAAGATTCAGAAATACCACAAATAAAAAAGCCAATTTCAACACCCTGAGGGGGCTGCAGTGCCTCTGCCCGGTGCTTCCCTCCACACTTGCCCTCTGCACATTGTGGCTTTATTTTGTTTATTTTACAAACATAGCTTGCTGTTTCTTTCACTCCTTGGCGGAGCATGCACGTTCACCGTGTCAATGCTGATTTTCTTACCATATGTAGATAGCACACCTTCCTTAGCCAATCCCTTTTGGACATTGAGTTTGGTTCTAATTTTCTGTTATTATGGTTATCTTGGGATAAACATCTTTATTCATGAGTCTTTGCTGGCATCTCTTTATAATTTCCTGAGGATAAATTCTGAGAAATAGAATTCTTGAATCAAAGAGAATACCCATTTTTTAACACCAAAATGAGAATAGATTGACTTAATAAATGTCACTCATTAGAAAACTAAAGCTTAATCTACAATCCCACAATCAACGTCAATAGCTGGCGACTCTCCTTTAGAATTCCTTTCTGCTTTGCCGTGGATGGCATCGCGCTCCGCACGCTGGGATGCAGCCACTAAGAACACAGACTTTGGAGCCATGCTGCCTGGGTTCTGATCCCTGTTCCACCACTTCCACTTACATGACCTTGGCAAATCTCTTTGCCTCAGTTTCCTCATCCACAAAATGGGGACAGTAAAAGTACCCACCTAATAAAGTTGTAATAAAAAGTGAAGTGAATTGCTATCCATGAAGAGTTTAGACTAGCCCTGGCACACAGCAAGGATTTGTTATTATTTTATTATCTAGTTTTTCACTTAAGTCACTGTGTATATGAATGAATATGGATCCTGTTATTCTTTTAGTGGCTGTATAGTGTTCCATCATGTATAAAAATGTGCCTTAGTGTGTGTACGTGTGTGTACACGTGTGTGCGTGTGTGTGTGGGTTTTACTGGTCTTGAACTCTTGCTAATTATCTGCTTGTGATAAATTCCTAGAACGGGGGTTGATGGGGACTCACGTTTAAAGGCCTTTAGATATACATACTTCCCAGTCATATCTTCAGAAAGAGTAGTGTGCCTGCAGGGCAGTGAAGCCACTGTTCCACTGTGACTGTGTCTAAAAGAACTGGGCTTTGCTGGGTGGCAGTATCTTGTCACTCGGGCATAAACGGAATTGTGAGAACAATGGCAAACAAAGAATTGAGTGTTAAACTTGAATGGCTGGGACCTGCGCAGCTGTTGTAGGGGCTGCCTGTTAGATGCTAAAATGCACGTCAACGACCAGGAATTCCACAGCGGCCTCCTCACCGCCACCGTCTCGGCGTCTCCTATGGGACATACAATACAGGGAAACTATCCAAATGCAAAGAAGGAATTGTTTTGTTGTTTGCTTTTGATTGTTTTTGTCCTAATTTTCCCTATCCTTTATGATGTTTTAATTGGAAAAGTAATTCATGGAAAAACTTGCAACTGGTAAAAGAAAGTTTGGAATGAAAGGAAACGCCCCTCCTCCTCCAGACCCTCGTCTTCCTCCCAGAGGCAACCAATGTTACCAGTTTTCTGTGTCCTTCTAGAAATTTCTACTCCTGTACAAATACATAGCTGTGTCCTCATTGTTTTTCTCGGACTAATCGTGTACTAAAGCACTGCTCTGTGCTTTGCTTTTTTCACTTAACAGCATAAAGAAGCTTTCACTTTTCTTCACCTTTCTGAAGGATGTTTGGCACTAAGACCCTTCAGTGGTGAGTGAGCAGGTGACCGACCAAGTGATGGAATGGAATGCTGCTCATAGTGTTTAGGTGGCAATGATTTCCTGGCCAGCTGCCAACCTTTCCAACAAAGTCCAGCGAAAGTTTAGTGAAACAGTCACTTGGCCCTTCTGCCTCACGTCATGCGGACCAAACCCCAAGCAGAACTCGGCAAGACTTGGCATTTCCAGACGGAGTTTAGCAGCTTGACTGACGAGCTGTGGGTCGGGGGAGACAGTCTCCCTTCCAGGCCCCCGTTTCCTCATTTTGATGTGAAGAATTACGCTACAGGATCTCAGGGGAGCCCCCGAGGCCGGGCTTTGCCTGTTCCCCACTGCACACCCTGCTCCTGGCAGGGCACCAGGGACATGCTCCCCTCCAGCCCCAGCGCCCCACCCTCTCTGCATCGTTCTCCGTGTCAGCCCATCACGTGCAGAGGCTTCTAGCAAGGAGGCCTGGGCTCTGCCACGACAGTGGTCCCTGACCTTGTGGAGGCCAGTCACTGACTGATCAGGAAGAGAGAAGGGCACTGCCAGAAGGGAGGAGGAGCCTCCCAGAGCAGCAAGCCGGCTGGTTTATGTGTCTCCATTGTTTTTGTTTTTGTTTTTTGGGGAAGATTGGCCCTGAGCTAATGTCTCTGCCAATCTTCCTCTATTTTATGTGGGATGCTGCCACAGCACAGCCTGACGAACAGTACTAGGTCCCTGCCCGGGATCTGAACCCACACACCCCGGGCTGTCGAAGTGCAAACTTAACCACTATGCCACTATGCTGGCCCCCTGTTTGTTTGTTTTCTCAGTGGCCCATTTCATTGCCAGGAGAGTCACCGCATCCTGGGCATTCTCACCTGTAACTGGCAGACCGCAAGCTCTTTCCTGAGAGAGGACAGCTCCCAGGTTTGTGTGTGAGCTGCGTGAGGTGCTTATGCGCGCCCTTTCATTCAATCCTCACAATTACTTTCTGAAGTGGGTACATGGCATCATCACAGACAGGCGAGGTCACTTGGGCAAGATCGGTAACTCGTGGAACTGCAGACCCCACCGTGTGACTCTCGTCCCGTGAGCAGGCAGCTCTGAGGGGTGAGTTTGTGTCTCACTTTGGCTTTTTCTATAAATTATACTGTGTCACCATGGACAAGGCCCTCTCCTCTGTTCGCCGCCTGGCCATTTGAACACTGAGAAAGGATCGTATTATTTCCAAGACTTTTGGAGCTCTGCATGTTAGAATTCTGGGATGTTTGAGCTGTTCTGCTGTCAGGAGACACGTGGTGTAGTCAAGGGCTATAGCTGACCAGAGTCTAATGAAGGGACTGCTTACAGAGGTGTGGGCACGCACAAAGGATGCTGAGGCGCTCAGGGACTAGGACGAACACAAAGCTGTCACCCCCTGGGCCCCGGGGACCGGGAGGCCTGGAGTCAGTGGAGCTCAGCGAGAGCCGGAGCGGTGGGAGAGGGTCTCCTGGAGCCGTGGCCTTCCAGAGAGGGGGGCAGCCCTGCTAGAACCTGGGGCTGGCCCTGGCCCTGGCCCTCGCACCCAGCCTTGCCCACCCAGTGGGGTCTGCTCTGCACGGCCTGGGAACGGCGGCGGCAGTGGGAAATCGGGTGTGGTGGGGAGGTGTGCGCGTGCCCTTCCTGCGCAGAGCAGGCTGGCTGTGGGGCAGACGGAGTAACCAGTGCAGGACTGGCTGGGCCCACGGCCTGTCCTCTGAGGAGGAGCACGGTGACCCCGCCGCAGCCCCGCTGGATGGTGCCTCGCGGTCAAAGGGCCGCGCCACCTCGGGCGGGGCGGCAGCGGGTGTCCCAGGCGCGGCTTGGCTTTCCTGAGGGCAGCGCTGCGGGTAGGCTCAGCCGCCTCTGACTCACGACGGGGTTTGGATATTTCTGAGGCACGTTTCAACCTTTCCTGGCATCCTTTCGGTCATGATGAATCTGGCTGGACAATGACTACATCCAGAATTTCCCTGGAAGCAAGTGTCCTTGCTCATTGAGAATTCATCTTAGTCTCCCGATTCCAGGGAGAAAAGAACTCTGAGCCACTCCAAAACTGGAGCAAGAGGGGTTAGTAGAGGAGGAGAAGTAACCATCTTCGAGGACTGCAGTGTGTCATTCTTGGCCCACAGTGACTTGGGGAGTGGTTTCTGAGAGCTGTCATTTCCTGGTACCGACCTGGCCTGTCTGCCTCTCCAGGCTCCCTTGCTCTACTCACAGTCCAGGCACTGCTTCAGGATCCACTGGCAGCGGCCTCGGGCTGCTGGACCCCTCTCCCAGCCCCGCGTGCCTGCTCTGTGCTGCCTCACCTCCGGGCTGGGCAGTTGGACACGGAGTGTTTTGCCGAGGCCTCTTTCAGCAACAGCATTCTGGCGTGGTCGTTCCCAAGTGTGCGAGGGCACGCTGGGAGCACAGTGCGGCATCTCTCCCTACTCAGTGAGGGAGGGTCAGCTGTCATAGGCTTCTCATCAGAACATGTTAGGAGCTTTAAACACTCTTCTTTGATCCCCAATTTCCACTTTTGGGTCCATTTCTTAAGGAAATGAAGGATTTGCACTGTGGATGAAAATGTGTCTGAGGAATCTGTAAGGACTTAAGGTCAGAAGCCCAACTCCAACCAGCTGAAGCAAGGAGACTGTTAGTCAGGTGATAAAAGAGCCAAGGAGCGTCCAACATTCGGCACGGCTGGAGGCAGTGGCTCACCTGCTGCTCTTTGTGTTCTCTCCCTCTCTCTCTCTCTCCCTCTTCCTTTCTCTCTCAGTGGCAAGATACACACCAGCAGCTCTAGCTTTCCTCTTGACCTACCAGGAACACCAGCGGACAGGACTAGACAGCCTCTCTTCACAAGAGTTCACAGCTGTCCTAGAAGTGAGTCTCTGGCTCACGGGGCCACATGCTCACCCTGGATGCCATCACTGTGGCCAGAGGGATGGAAGAAGCCGATTGCTCAGGCCTCAGTCACATGCCCTCTCCTGGAGCCGGGAATAAGGCCATCCCCACATGGACCGCACTGTAAGGGAGGAGGGGCTACCTGGTGCTCGTGCCAAAAGAAAGGTGAGTGCTGGGTGAGCAAAGACTTCCTCACAACATCACGTGGAAAAGTGAGGAGCCAAACAAACGAGCAGCTCTGGAAGAACGGCTCAAACTGTTTCTTACTCACAAGATGGAATATTATGCAGCCGTTAAAACATACATTAAAATTAAATGTATGGAGAAAATTTAATGATAGGATTTATGCTAGAATGCTTTGAAGAAATAGGTTACAAGGTACCTATGCAGTATGCTTTCAACGGTGTAAAATATTTGTGCTTTGAAAAGAAAGAAAATATGCAAAAATGTTCATAGTAATTCTCTCACGGTGACATGGGTGAATTTCATCCTGTAATCTTCTTCTTTTTCGATTTTAAAGCACCCGTTATATGTATGCCTAAGAAACAAACAGTAGCTTTTAGAATCTGAGCTGAAAGATGCCTGCCGCTGAATCAGTGTGTGGCTGGGCTTCAGCTGCGTGAGGAAGAGAGTGGGGGGCCCGGGGCCGGGGGCCGGGGTGGCAAGGAGGGGAGGGAAGGAGGCAGCTCTGCCGAGGCCCCCATTTTAAACCTTGAAGAAAGGTGCAAGTAGGTGTTGGCCCAGTTGGAAGTGCCCTGTGAGAGGTGTGGTTGGGGTCTGCAGTAGCTCTTACTTCCCTTGATGGGCAGACTGAGGCTCAGGTCTTAGGACGCTGCCCGTTTGTTTGTTCATTCATTCAATCAGCCACTCGTTCACTCAGTAGATGAGTGCCCTTGTGTGCCACGGGACACGGAAGGAGACATAGGCACGTGCTCACCACCCGGAGCTCAGGGTCCTGCATGAGGACATGCATGCGCAGATGGCTTAGCCCTGGTTGACCGTGTTCTGTGGGCCTGGTGATGTGTGGGCATTGGCAGAGGAGCTTTGGAGAGGAAGCCAACACATGGAGAGGACAGAGCAGCTAATTCTGAGGGAGGGACGGTGGGGCCTCCACACACAAGGGGAGGCCCAGAGCAGGGCCACGCTCGGCATGAGAGGGGGTGTTAGGCCATAAATAAGCCTGGGCGCTGCCTCCCTGGCTCTGAGTGAGGGGCTGTGGCTACCAGGCCCTGAAGATAATCTGAGCGCCTGGTGGGTGGCCAGACAGTGTGGGGCGGTATGTGGGGAACCCCAGGAAAGTTGAAGAGGGCACTTGGGCCAGGGAGGCAGCTCCAGGGAGGTGGCAGAAGGGGAACAGGTTGTCATGCAAGTGGCTGGCTTCTGCTCAGAGCGGGTGCGGCAGAGAGCAGCCCAAGAGGTGGAGGAGGGGTGATCTCTGGCTCAGGGGCCCAGCGTTCCTATGTAGCAAACAGTCCTGAGCTCTGAGACCCGTGCAAGTTCCAGTTTTCTCATCTGGAAAAGGGGATTTCATCCTCTTCTCCCTGGGAAGGTTGTGGGCATCAGGGCTAATGACCCAAAGTGCCTGGGCCGGAGTCAGGTAGACTGCAGGTGCACAGTTCCCGGGAAAAGGGTGGGAAACAAACCCGTGCCCACTTCCCAGCTGGCCCCTTGGCCTCAGCCACACCACAAGGTAGGTCAGTGGGGCAGATTTTATTTCCTGAAGAGAGCCATGACTGTCTCCCGTCCTGTACGTTCTCTCGTGATGTGACCTTGCCACGCTGCACACCTTCTGGAGGTAGGCCCTGGAGCTCCTTCCAGCTCCTCTCCCTTCCCTCCTCCTCCCTCTCTCCCTCTTGGGGACGTTCACCCTTGGAGCAGGGCACAGGGAGAGACCACATGGAGACGTGAGGGCTGACAGCCCCGCTGAGGTCCTAGCTGACCTAGGGCTCAACCATCAGTGAAGAAAGCTCTGAGACGACCCCCGCCCCACTCTGACTGCATCCACATGTGAGGCCGAGCGGGAACTGCCTAGCTGGGCCCAGTCAGGCCCAGAACCGTGACAGAGTCCACAAATTAGTGCTGGTGTGTTTTAATAGACTTTATTTTTTAGACCAGTTTTAGGCTCATAGCAAAATCGAGCAGAAGGTATATTTCCCATATACCCGCTGCCCCCACATACACACAGCCTCCCCCACTATCAAAATCCTGAAGCAGAGTGTACGTTTGCAATTGATCAACCCACATTGACACATAATTGTCACCCAAAGTCCACAGTTTACATTAGGGCTCAGTCTTGGTGCTGTATACTCTATGGGTTTGGACAAACGTATAATGACATGCACGTATCCATCATTATAATATCATACAGACTAGTTTCACTGTCCTAAAAATCCTCTGTGCTCCACCTCTTCATCCTTCTTGTCCTCCCTTCCCCCCAACCCCTGGCAACCAGTAATCCTTCTTACTGTCGCCATGGCTTTGCTTTTCCCAGAATGTTGTATACATAGTTGTAATCATACAGTACGTAGCCCTTTCAGATTGGCTTCCTTCCCTTAGTAATATGCATTTAATGTTTCTCCATGTCTTTTCATGGCTTGATAGCTCATTTCTTTTAAACACTGAGTAATATTGCATTGTCGGAATGTAGCACAGTTTATTTATCCACTCACCTGCTGGAGGACATCTTGGTTGCCTACAGGTTTGGCAACTGTGAATAAAGATGGTATAAACATCCATGTGCAGGTTTCTGTGTGGATATAAACTTTCAACTCCTTGGAGTAAATACTGAGGAGCGTGACTGCTGGATCGAATGTTAAGAGTATGTTAGTTTTGTAAGAAATTGCCAAACTCTTCCAAAGTGGCTGTGGATTTTGCACCAGCAATTCCCACCAGCAATGAGTGAGAGTCCCTGTTGCTATACGGTCTTCTGAGTTTTGACTGTTCTAATAGGCGTGTATCTCATTGTTGTTTTAATTTGCATTTCCCTGATGACGTATGATGTAGAGCATCTCTTCTCTTTTTCCCTAGCTTTATTGAGATATAATTGATATATAACGTGGTATAAATTTAAGGTGTACAACATGATTTGATATATATATATATATCTCATGAAATGATTACCACAGTAAGGTTAGTTAACACATCCATCACCTCATATAGTTACCTTTTTGTGTGTGTGGATTTAACATCTACTCTCTTATCAACTTTAAAGTATACAATACAGTATTATTAACTACGGTCGCCGTGCTGTACATCAGTTCCCCAGAACTTGTTCATCCTATAATTGGAAGTTTGTACCTTTTGACCAACATTTCCTCATTTCTCCCACTCCCCAGCCCCTAGCAACCACCAATCTACACTCTTTCTTTGAGTTCAGCTTTTTTAGATTCCACGTGTAAGTGAGATCATACGGTCTTTGTCTTTCTCTGCCTGACTTTCCTTAGCATAATGCCCTCAAGTTTCATCCATGTTGTTGCAAATGGCAAAACTTCCTTCTTTTTTAAGGCTGAGTAATGTTCTTGTGTGTGTGCGCGCGTGTGTTTTCTTTATCCACTCCTCCATTGATGGACACTTAGGTTGTTTCCACGTTTTGGTTATTGTGAGTGATGCTGCTATGAACATGGGGTGCAGATATCTTTGAGATGGTGATCTCACTTCCTTTGGACATGTACCCAGAAGTGGGATTGCTAGATCATATGGTAGTTCTATTTTTAATATCTTGAGGAATCTTCGTACTGTTTTCCATAGTGACTGTATATGGAAATAGTGACAGTTTATATCCCCACTGATAGCACACTAGTGTTCGCTTTTCTCCACGTCCTACCATCCGCTGTTACCTCTTGTCTTTTTGATAATAACCATCCTAGCAGGTGTGAGGTGATATCTCACTGTGGTTTTGATTTGTATTTCTCTGATGATTAGTGATGTTGAGCACCTTTTCATGTACCTGTAAACCCTTCGCATGTCTTCTTTGGAAAAATGCCCTTTCAGATCCTCTGCCCATTTTTCAATTGGATTGTTCTTTTTTCTCTTGAGTTGTATGAGTTCTTTATATATTTTGAATATTAACTCTTATCAGGTACATGACTTGCAAATATTTTCTCCCATTTGGTGGGTTGCTTTTCATTTTCTTGACTGTTTCCTTTGCTGTGCAGAAGCTTTTTAGGTTGATGTAGTCCTCTTGTTTATGTTAGCTTTTGTTGCTTGTGCTTTTGGTATCATATCCAAAAAATCATTCTAAGACCATTGTAAAGGGGCTTTTTTCTTATGTTTTCTTCTAGGATTTTTGTGGTTTCATGGCTTATATTTAAGTCTTTAATCTATTTTGAGTTAATTTTTTGTGAGTGGTGTAAGATAGGGGTCTAATTTCATTCTTTTGCATGTGAATATCCAGTTTTCCCAACACTGTTTATTGAAGAGACTGTCTTTCCCCATTGAGTATTCTTGGCTCCCTTGTCAAATATTAGTTGACCATATATGCATGGGATTATTTCTGGGTTCTTGATTCTGTTCCATTCATCTATGTGTCTGTTTTTATACCAGTACCATACTGTTTTGATTACTAGAGCTTTGTAATATAGTTTGAAATCAGGATCTGTGATAGAGCGTCTTTTCATAAGCTTATATTTCCCATCTGCGTATCTTCTTTAGTGAGATGTCTGTTCATTTCTTTGGCCCATTTTTTAATCAGATTGTTCATTTTCTTGTTGTTGAGTTTTAAGAGTTCTTCGTATATTTGGGATAACAGTCCTCTATCAGAGGTGTCTTTTGCAAATATTTTCTCCTAGTCTTGTCTTCTCATTATCTGGACATTGTCTTTCACAGAGAAGAAGTTTTTAATTTTAATTAAGTCCAGCTTATCAATTATTTCTTTCATGGATTTTACCTTTGATGTATCTAAAAAGTCATCACCATACCCAAGGATATCTAGATTTTCTCCTATGTTGTCTTCTAGGAGTTTTATAGTTTTGCATTTCACATTTAAGTCTGTGATCCATTCTGAATTAATTTTTGTGAAGGGAGTAAGGTCTGTGTCTACGTTCATTTTTCTGCATGTAGATATCCAGTTGTTCCGGCGCCAGTTGTTGAAAAGACTATCTTTTCTCCATTATATTGCCTTTGCTCTTTTGTCAAAGATGAGTTGACTACATTTATGGGGGTCTTTTTCGGGCCTTTCTATTCTATTCCATTATCTGTTTGTCTCTTCTTTCCCCAATATCACACTGTCTTGATTACTGTAGTTTTATAGGAAGTCTGGAGGTCAAGTAATGCCAGACCTTCAACTTTATTCTTCTCCTTCAATATTGAGTTCACTATTCTGGGTCTTTTTTGTATCTCCATATAAACTTTACATATAAATCAGTTTGTTGATATCCACAAAATTTCTTGCTGGGATTTTGATTCGGATTATATTGAATATATAGATCGAGTTGGAAAGAACTGACATCTTGACAATACTGAGTCTTTCTGTCAATGAACGTGGAATATGTCTCCATTTATTTGGCTCTTCTTTGATTTCTTACACCAGTTTTGTAGTTTTCCTCATATAGGTCTTGTACATGTTTTGTTAGATTTATACCTAAGCATTTCCTTTTTTGGGTGCTAATGTAAAGGGCATTGTGTTTTTAATTTCAAATTCCACTTGTTTGTTGCTGGTGTGGAGGAAAGTGATTGACCTGTATATTAATCTTGTATCCTACAACCTTGCTATAATCACTTATTAGTTCTAAGAGTGTTTTGTTGTTGTTGATTCTTCGGGACTTTCTATGCAGACAATGAGAACAATCAGTTTCAAAAAATTATATACCCTGTTTTGCTCCTAAGCTCTCTCCTATCAAATGAGAGACTTTGTTGGGAGAGGAGGGAAAGAACCGTCACTCCGTGAAAGGTGCACAGTAGTTGTAAAACACACCTTTATTCAATATACTTAATGCGTCTTGTGAGAAAACATGCATCTTAGATCATTCTTTTTCTAGAAACACACGGCACCCGGAGCTGCTTCTTAGAGTAGAAGATGCATCTGTGCTGGGCTTCACGGCCCCAGGTTGCCAGGGGTGGGTGCTGGGAGCCGAGACCTAGGCTGTCTGGGGAGCTGTGGGTGTCTGGGCTGCCCTGGATCTGTACAAGGCAAAAGCCTGATGTTCTAGGACTGGAGATCGGCAGACGCAGCCCCTCTCCACCGCGGGGTCTTCTCCACGCAGGGCCAGGCGCCGTGAGCGGCTTCAGCCCAGAAGCCCTCCAAACTGGTGCTAGTACCTTTTTTCTGTGTTTGGCATGAAATAGCAGGTTCCAGGTGGGAAAGAGCCAAAACCAAACCAAACCTGGGAATAACAAACACATCACCATTGCAGTTGACATCTGTTGTTTTCCCCAGGGGGGATCTTCGGCTCATGGTGCCTCGATATCCCTTTGGGGAGGCACCCCTTCCCAACCCGCAGCCCAAGGGACTGACTTCTCAAGCCTAGGGCTCCAGGGGTGGTCATGTGACTGGGCCTGGCCCATCAGTGTATCCCACTGGCTTGGCCTCTGTGATTGGTTCAAGGGCAGTCCTGGGACTCCAACTGGTCCAATGAGAGCCCTCCCCAGGACTTTCGCTAGAACTTACTGTGAACTGGTCAGATCAGTGCCCTTTGTCGTGGGGTTGCCAAATTTAGAATGTCACCCTGGAGCAGAGATTGGGAGAGATGCACCTGGGGAAAAGCCTGGGGAGCCTGCCTGAGAATGCAGCCACCAGAGAGGAGAGCACAGGTGAGAGGTGGGAGAGAAACTGAGCTCTGACACGAGTGTCTGAGGCCCTCGGTCACACCGTGCTGGGAGGCAGCCATGGTGTGGCATTTTCAGTTACATGAGCCAATAAATCCCCTTTTATACTTAATCCCGTTTGTCACTCAGAAGCGAAATAGCCTAAGCTGACATCATCTAAGAACTGTGCAGGGGGCTGACTGCGGCGGGCCTGCTTCTGGAAAGACAAACTCCAGACTCTCGGGAGAGAAGCCGGGTCTGTGCCCCACTCTTCCCCAGGACCCGGGCCTCCTCACTTCCTGGGACCCGGGCCTCCTCACTCCCT
>NC_060279.1:47111547-47116802 GCF_021613505.1 Equus quagga | reverse complement strand
CCTGGGACCCGGGCCTCCTCACTCCCTGGGACCCGGGCCTCCTCACTCCCTGGGACCCGGGCCTCCTCACTTCCTGGGACCCGGGCCTCCTCACTTCCTGGGACCCGGGCCTCCTCACTCCCTAGCTCCCTGACACTCATCCTGGGCTGACCTCTAAAGCCTGGTGAGCTTGGTCCCCGCCTGCAGCCCTGCCTTGTGGGAGCCTGAGCAGCCCCTCCCCTGCATGCAGCTGCCCAGGAGTCAGTCTGTCTGCCTGTCTGTCTCCTCCAGGGAACATGAGTCCTGAGGAGTCGGAGCTCAGTCTGCCCTTCCCCACAGGCTCTGGCACCCTGCCTGCCACTTGCCAGGTGCTGAGTGAACTGAATGGTAAAAGGAAAGCAGCCCAATAGCAGACCAGATCACCTGGAAATCTGGACGTGGGCAGGCTTGGGACAAGGAAAGAGCACAGGACTTGGAGGCCAAAACCAAAGGGAGGCATCACGGCCCAGCAATTATCCAGTGACTTGCTTGGGCCTCTTTGAGCTCCAGCTTCCTCACCCATGGCAGGAGGATCATGAGCCGGGCCCTCGGTGTGTTAGTCAGGGCACTGGTGAGGCCAGCACATGGGGCTGAAACAGGCCCTGTTCACTGGACACTTACCTTGTGCCACACACTTTACGTGCGCAAGCTCATCTAACCCACTCTGCTACTGGATTGGGAGGGCTGCTTTATTAACCCCATTTTGTAGACGAGGAAACTGAGGCACAGCAAGGTTAAGTCACTTGCCAAATGCCACATAGCTGGTCAGTGGAGAAGGTTGCTCTTGAGCCCAGATCCATTGGCCCCAGAGCTCTGGTCTCTCTGAGGGTACAGAGGCAACTCAGAACCCGTGCCAGGCTCCAGAACTCCCTGAGACAAAGGCTCTCCATCCACACATCTCAGGTAGAATCTGCTCCTGGGCAGTGTGCAAGGCCAGGCCATTTCCACTTTTGAGGCTTCCATATGTTAAAAAGTGAGGAAGTACAAAAACAAATTTCTACCATTGTAGTGTACTCCATATGACTAGATTTCACAGGCGGGTGCTCCTAACACACACACACACACACACACAACGGTGCGATTTAACTAGCCAGGGCAATTAGTATCTTTCTTTTTAAAAGTTAATTTACAGGACACTGGAGGCAGCATGGGCTGGTAATGGGACCACAAGTTTCAGGATGAAGAATGTCTCTCCTTTCCACCCTGTTCCTGTGACCTGTGCATAACAGCATTTGGAGGGAAGATCAAAGGCACACATTTGAGGCCCTTGTCATGGTGCAAGGAGGGTGGGTCTGCCAAGCTCCCCACCACCTCAGTCAGGGCTCAGGAGGGGCACCCAGGAGGCAATGCCAAGGCGGGTACAGCCCGGCGCCTTCATCCCCATCATCCGTGCTGGAATTCCTGCCAGCCCGCGGCTTCCTGAGAATTTCCAGCCACCAGAAGGGGGCAGACTGTGACTTCTAAACCCGGGACACAATGGGTCTGTGAGGAGGCAGGCGGGAGCGGACAGAGGTGCCAGGCTGCCACCCTGACCATGACCACTTCAGGACAAGCTGGGATCCCGTAGGCTGGGCCTGGCTTCCTGAATACGACAGGTGTGGTCTGGCTCAGAGGACCCGCCAGTCCCGTGTCATGTGTCAGGTCACTCGGCAGGGGCAGCCAGGACAGGCTTGGGGGTCGGCAGTCGGGTTGTGAGTAGGGGCTGGTGGCTGGTCTTCAAGCTGAAGAACCGGCACAGCATCTTTATCTAGATTGTGTGTTTACTTGGGGGGCTGGAGGGGCTGCTGGAAATCCTGGGTGGGTTTAAGTTCCCCCAGACCACCCTAAGGCCTATCCACTGCTCAAGGAAACCCTTCAGGCCTCAGAAACCTGCAGAGCCACCACACTGCCCTGTGTGGAAGGCACAGTGGCAAATCTCTGAAATGCCCTAGTGCCTCGTGGCTCCCAGTGGGCAGGGCTGGGAGATGGGGGTGCCTCCCCTCCTGCTCCCTGACACCCGGCCCACTGCTCCAGAGCCACCACCACTGGTGCTGGTGATCAGTAGGATGCTGAGGACTGGTGGTGTGCTGGGTGTTCCTCGTGGGCCAGCCTTTCAGCAGTAGGTCCTCCTTGGCCCTGGCAGCCAGCCTCCCAGACCTCAGTTCCCGCCCAAGTTGAGTCCTTTGTGAGTTCCCTGGGCCCAGCAGCCGGGGCTCTCAGATAGCTCAAACAAAGAGAGTTTTCAAGTGACACAAGCTGGACACAAGAGGGTGTTTGCCCAGATTAAGGTGAGCTCCAGCTTGGGCCTTTGAAGGGCGCTTGATCTCCCGGGATGAAGATGGATTTTCACAACAGAATTAGGGAAAAGCCTCAGCACCCAGACTCATCGGCTGGGCAAGCCTCCCTGTGTCACTGGGTCTGCGGGGGAGGGTCCAGGCGCTGACATTCCTCACATCCTCACTGCACACGCTGCCCCAACGTCAGACCCAGACCTGTTTCTGCACAGAACGTCCCGACTTCACGCTGGCCTCCTTCAGCCGTTGTCCACCCGCCGCAGAATGGCCTTTTCCCAGCACAAGTCCCACTACCCTAGCCCCCTGCTTAACACCTTTCCGTGACTCCGCTGCCTCAGGACAGCGCCCAGGCCTCTACCTGCCTCTATGAGGCCGTCCCCAGCTTTCCTGCCTGTGGCCACCTGCTTCCCCCGCTTCCTTCCCACACACTGCCAGCTGCCTGCACTGCTTCCAGGCCGTAGAACCTTTGACTTGCCTTGGGACCTCACACATTGCCCTGCCTCTGCCTAGACCCTGCTCTACTCTGTGCACCAACTCTGCTGCATGGTTCAGGTGTCAGGTTAAATGTGAGGCCCCAGCCCCGCCTTTCCTCTAAAGGCCCCCTCTAGCCTCTTGCTGGAAGCCCTTTGGTTGGAAGGAAAGTTGTCTCTCCTGGACAAGGCCCCGGTCCTTGGTGAGGCCTCTGGACTTGGCATGCAGCATTTGGTCCATTTCTCAGTCAGCCCTCAGACTGATCCTTTGAGCCATGCACAGTGCTCAGACTTGGGGACACCAAGAGGAAGAAACAGCCCTGCTTCCCAATTCCCAAACTTATCCCTGGAGTTCTCGTCCTTTCTGTTCAGGAAAAACTTCTAAATAAATAAGTTTTAGAGGTTCGTGGGAAGGGATTAAAGGGCTCAAAGCAACTCTCAGCCAGCAGGAATGACACGTTACCCCAGCAAGTGGGTGGCAGAGCCCAGGGGAGCCCACCCTTTACTCTATGCTCAGGGAGTCCCTGGGTGGCAGGACAAGGCAGGGCACCCCTGGAGTGGCTGCCAGAGCTAATGGGGAGCAGTCAGAGGACACAGCAGCAAAGCAGTGCCGCGGGAGACGGGACACCCTGTCCTGGCCCCCACCAGTCCCTCTGTGACACTGGACAAACCATTAAGTCAAAGTTGCAAATCAAATGGCCACAAGGGCCAGGTAGCAGCATAAATGAGTCCCTTGTGTGGTGAGAGCCCCACCTGAAGCCCCACTGGAAGGGCTGGCTCCTCCAGACCGCTGGCACCTGGCATAAAAATGAGTTGCCAGATTTTATGATTGTTTTCAAGAAAATTTTTAAAAATCTGGGTTGTATATAGAATTTCCCATTTTCAGTGTTGGCTCAATTAAAACACCACCACCACACCAGAAAGGCAAACAAAATGTTTCTTTGAGCCATAGTTGACAGGGTAGTCTCTGGGTTAAGCTCTTGGAGGCTCCTCTGTAACATAAGGGGCTATTTCCTAGCTGTGGGGGGCCTCCCACAGCCCATCCCAGCCAATCAGCTGTGCCCCTAGACCACATGACCCCTGACCCCTGCTGATTGGACCAAGGCAGCCCCAGGCCAGCCAATCCCAGGCTGGCAACAATTTATGCTGTGGCTCGCGGGGCATAGCTGCCTTGGGCCACCCTATCCCCACTGTTCATGCCCCAGGGGCTCCCCGGCCTGCCCCCATCTGTCACTCAGATCTAAGGGACCGTCCTGCTGAAGGCTGTTCTGATCACCTTGGTTAAAGTGCCCACCAACCCAGGGCAGGATTTTTCCTTCTCCATTTTGTTCTCTGGTGTAGCCACAGCACTCAGAATGGTGTCTGGCACATCACAGACGCTCATCAACTATTTGTTGAAGAAACCAGTGAGTTCCCACAAGAGTCCATGTCCCTTGTCCCTCCACGATGTCCTCCCACCCCCCACATGACTTGTGCTAGCTTCAGCGGGATGCTTTCTGGCAACCAAAAGACATAGATGGAAGTGTGACCTCCCTGGCTGTTCTGCAGAGTAAAGGAGGTGACACTGCGACAGTGCCAGGCGCAGACCGGGCTCCTGGTAGCTGCTCATACACGTCTGGATTTGTTTCTTTTTAGTCTTTTCTCTCTCAGTCGCGGCTCTGTCTCCCTCGCGGATGTTGTGATGTGAAGGGTTCAGCGGCCTCAGCACCAGATGGAGGCCCCACTTGTCGTTTGGAAAACCCTCTAGGCAGTGCCCTGGCCGCACACGTCTCCGGGTGCACAGCCGTCCTGAACCCCGCGTCTGGGCCAGTTCCAGGCCTGCTCACAGCGTCCAGACGTGGATGATGAGTATCATGCTGGAGTCGATGGCTGATAAAGAGATCACTGAGCAGCCGGTTCATGTTGTGTGTCATCCAAAAAGAAAATCAATTTTAAACATCAGATAAAATATGATAGGCGTCTTAAGAATGTATTTTACAAGCCATGCACGCAGTGGTAGCAGGGCTGACCGGAGGGTTGAGGCCTCGCTGCAGAGCCCCGACAGTGAGGTCTGACGGGGACCCTCTTAGGGGCTCCGCTTGTCTCCGGCTCAGCATCGCAGCCCCCGATGCCCAAACTGGAGGGCGCCTGCAGGCTGGGCTGCTGGCACCTGGGGAAGCCAGCCAGAAGAGGGTCTCACACTCGAGGCAAGTGGCACGGGGAGGCCGAAAACTCTTCCAGATTGAGAGCCAGGAGGCTGGTGCTGGTCCAGGCCTGGCTGGAATCTTCCTGGGGACCACGGGCCAGTCATCCTGCTTCTCTGGGACTCAGCCTTCTTTTCTTTGGAATGGGGATAACCGCACCCTCCCGCAGCCACCATTCCAGAAACCGCACCAAGAGCTTCCCGCAGCCGCCGGGCTGAGAGAAGCTGAGCCGGAGCAGGTCTAGTGGGAGGAACCAAGGGGAAGGGAGGTGCCAGGGGCGGGGCTAGTGGGAGGAGCCAAGAGAAGGGAGG